>NW_010398133.1:15052-21771 GCF_000710305.1 Buceros rhinoceros silvestris | reverse complement strand
AGGGAAAGGAATGGGAAAATGGGCTTCGTGTACTCCTACAAAATCATTGCTTGATCCACTTTGTATTGGTAATGGACAAGAGATGACTTTCCTTGCTTTCGTGGGGTCTTGCTCCCTGAATTCTTTTGGATTACATGGGTGATTCCCTTGAATGCTTGTGAATAGCTTATTTTATGATAAGGCTTCTAAATTACTGCCAGTTAAAATGTACCATTGCATCTTTTTATCAATGTGTCATATATTACTGTACATTTTTTTAATATGTACTTTGCAATGGAAAACTTTTTCTTTTGGATGAGAGTTATATCTGTCTAAAAGTATCATCCTAACTGCCTAACAAAGTTAGATACTGATTGCCTTAAAGATGTAACTGAAAGAATCGCTCATTCATTTTTCAGTTGGTTGATATATTTATGTATGGGTTATCTTGGGTAAGTTGGCGTAGATATGCTAACTTTAGTGCCACCATCAATTTTAATAGAGGTACAGCTATTATACAATGTCAGATTCTCAGCCAGTGTGAGATGTAGATCGTTATGGCCTTTAATACTTCCATAGATTTCAAAAGAGACTGCTTAATAGGTAAAGGGGAATTCCTACAGAAATGAGAAATGGAGATGCTGGATTGTATCTTGGGCTTTAACAGAATAGAAGAATCTTACAAATACACTGTGACCCATTTGAGCATTTGGATGTTAGGCAGCTAACAGTGAGGAAACTTAAAAAACCAAACCTGACACTTCCTGGAAAGCTCATCTGGGTCCCCTCCATTCCTTATGCATTGACAACTGACGTTTTATGTCACGTTTAAGGATTACTGGAGCTACTAGTCTGCAAAGATTATTTTAGATGGTCTTTATGGAGGCCTCTGTGGTCATCTCTGGGCTGACGAGTGAAGTGTGCTGGAATCATTCTCAGGCACTTCGAGTATCCGACCAGGAATAACCAGTGCCTGCCCTTGTATCAGCTCTCTGTCCTGGAGCACAAGACAACTGCTTGTGATCCGCTCTCCTGATCTACACCTGGCGATGACTGCAAGAGTGATAGTTGGCACTGGCCAAAATACTTGCAGGCATCTTTCCGATGATTTGAATAATCCCTCCCCAGAGCCTCAGGGAGGTGACTGGCACGGTGTAATTTCCTAGTGTGGATGTGCCCTGTTGTTCAGTGTAGGCTATATCTATATTAGTAAGTAATAAAAAGCCAACACACAGGTTGGTGCAGTGAAATGTGGTCATTCATATTGTCTAGTTGTTGGCATTTCTTGATATCCTTTTGGCCCTGACTGCATAGCTTTGGCCCTGGGCACAGCTTCTGGGACAGCACATAGCTGTTTTTAGAGAGGGAGAGGAGTGCATATATGAGCTGTCCTGGGCCACGTGGCCTAAAAGTCTGTGTTGAAAATGTCCCTGGCCTGAGTGATACTTTCTTTCATTGCATAGGACCCTCTACAATCCCCTTCATATACAGCTTTTCAGACCAGGAAGAGCTTCTTGAAAAGCTTCAGAGCACAAGTCAACTGCTCCTGCAGATGTTAGAGTTAACAGCGCCAGGTTCATCATGGGATCTTTCCCAAAGTTAATTTGTGAATGGAACCAGACCAAAATTATCACTTAAAACTCATGCTGTATCTGTTCAAATCTATGTATGTCTGTATGTCTGCAAAGTATTGACTGTTTTATCCCAAGTAATTAATTAGCTATTCCATCTGCTTCAGTAGTTTTTGATTCAGATTAGAACAAAAGTGGGATCAGAAGTCTTTCTGGATAAGAATCCAGTGTACTGCCAAGTGCAACACAAACCTCTGCCTGCTGAATCTTGAGAGCAGTGTATAACACTAATCTCGAGTGACTCATGCTCTTGCAGAACTACAGGTTCCTTTCAGCCTTCTTACACCAATGCAACAATACCCTGTGGATATGACACATTTGATGAAGGTGACAGATCACAGTTACAACTCCTGCCATTTAATCTTGGTGTTGCAATAGGGGATTAAAAAGGGGGAATAGGTTGGTGTTTGGAAGGAAATAAATAGCTTGCTAAACCACAGAAACTGTTTGTACAAGAAGTAAAAAATGTGAATATTGTGTAAAAGTGCTTGAATTATTTGAATTTTAAGATATAAACTTCTGAAATTCAGTTTTATCGATGTAATAAATACTCAAATTAATTCCTCTGTATTTTCAGAATAACATTGTTTCCATTATAATTTGTAATGATTTGTCTTAAACTATCATTTTATCAGATGGAAGAAGTGATTGAAGACATAATCAATATGGAATCAAGTTTTAATGATGAAGGGATAGGTTGTTCTGAAACTCCTCTACTAATGCAAAGAACTGTAAGTATTTTGTGGAATTCCACCTTGATGTTTATAATAGAGAATTTAGTTGAGTGATACAAGCACACGTCACACTTCAGAGGCTAAAGCAGTACTATTAGTGGACTATTCTCCTTTCTCTTTATTTGTTTGTCTGTTTGCCAGGAAATACTACATGAAAGGATTCCCATGTAGTGGGAAACTGTTTTAAGAGGTCTAAATAGCATTTCAGGTTCTAGCCCAGCACCACATCTGGTGAATAACCGACTGGAAGTACTGATTGCCGTGCAGGGCTATGGATAAGAGGAGCCTCTCGGCCCTAGAAACCTTTTCAAGTCTTGCTTAAAGATCCTTCTACCTCATCTAAAAAAAGTCAAAGCTTCCCCATGTGATAGTTTTCACAGTACAGTTTTTTCTCTAATGTCATGCTGAAGCAAGCATGGGCTCTATTTCTTGACTCACATAAAGGCAAATTGCACTTAGCTGAATAATTTCAAGGGCAAATATGAGAAATGTAACTTTTCAGATTAAATGCTTTATAAAAATAAACGTAACTAACTGTTGTAATTTTATAATGTCTTTTTGTAAAGAAATGACAGAGGATTACCAAAGGCTACTTACATTTCCATGTATGTTACACAGTTAAAGAGGAAGGATAAGTCTTTTCTGGACACACCACCACATGGAGCATTATTATTTGTGAAAATAACACTGATAAATGTAATGCAACACAATTTATAGAAGGGATGTTCTTCTTAGTCCTCTCAACTCTAATTTGTCTTGGGAACCACTTTCCACAGATTTTATGCTCAGGGCCTTAAAATGGGTAATGATAAAGGGAAAATTCACCCTGGGGAAGGCAGATTTTGATAGTCTACATAGTTCAGAATACAGAGTCAGGTGCTTGCTCTTAATCACCCACTGAAGGAACAACTTTTTCTGACTGAAGAACGTCACTGGCTACAAAAATACCTTAGGAGATAAGATCTCTGTGCCTCTGTGTTGTTCACTATGCGGTCCAGTATTAATGGCAGTTAATAGTTCCATGAGTCCCTGGCATTTCCATGTCAGATACAGAACTAATACAGTCAGACTGATTTATCTCAGCACAGAACATAGCAAAGAAATGCTCCCTGGGGAGTGAATATTTTGGCTCAAATTAATGTGAGGCAGGGGAGGATCCTTTTGGGTATGGTACTGTGGGATGGTGATGAGAGGCACGAATTCTGGGTTTTGAATTGGACTTATACTCCCTCAACACCTTTTAAAACTAGATGATGTTAATCTATGCTAATTCTAGCCTCATTAGCCTTTATCTTCAGCTATGAAGGACATATCGCTCTAAAATATATTGAATACCCTACTCTTAGTGAGCAAGGAAATAAGCAATGACTTTAGGCCTCTTATTTGCAAAGATTTGAGACTCCAGCACTGCCTCTAGGCCAGGTAATGGTATTTAGATTTTTGTTTGTGCTGAGCAAATCACCAGACTGCTCAGTAAGCCAGGGAATAGCATGTATTTCCAAATCTATGGCAAAATAAAGCCTGTCTTCAACACGTCATGTGAAATGCATCGGTGTGGAAGCAATCAAGCTGTGTTTCTGCCTCTTCTGTCTCTCTTTTGTCAATGTGTACTCCAAAAATACATGAAAGAAATGGGCATATGGAAGTGATTTCAAGCATTTAACTCACAACTCATGGTTTTATGGTATCCTCCAGGCAATATCCTAAATCTGCCTGCAAAATTTTGGTCATAAGCTGTGCAATAGAGGAAGTTAGAAAAAAAGTCTTTTAGGTCCAGTTTTTCATTATCACATTAAACATAATGATATTATCTGAGTTAAAAATGTATGTATTACAACAGTGCTGGACTAGGAGATGTGATCAGGAATGAGAGGACATCTAATTTCCCCGAGAAGAGGAACTGGCCTTGTGCTGTACTTAAACAAAGGCTCATATTACCTCTTACATACTTCTGCACAAGGTACCTGGCTATGGTGGCTGCCATCAACATGGAGAAAGTGAGACCACAAGTGAGACTGAGTTGCCCATGTACCTGGGCGACTTGGTGTATGCTTCCTCTTCACACTTCTCCAGTGTATGCTTAAGTATTTTTACAATTTCATCATAGTTTTTTCCTCCTTTCATTGTCTTGAAGTTGCCCAAACTGTGCAGAGTATTCTCTCTAATATTACTTAAAAATCTGATTTTCAGAATGTGTTGTAAGGCTTGTGTGTTTTTTACAACATGTTTTCTTGAACAAGCCAAATTAATGAAGCCATTTTCTTTTTTCATTTTTCTCAGTAGGGAGTGGCTTTAGTGGAGATAGAAGCTTTTCAGTGCTACCTGTTATGTGTTGCAGTGAATTAGTGTTTGCTTTAGCTAGATGCAACCATGTACCATTTTAATGACACATTAAATGAGGACATTGAATTCTGTGAGACCACTCATGTGAATAATTGCTCAGAGGCTCATTGTCTGACCCTGAATTAATGAATTACAGTCATGTATTAGTAGAATCAGAGAAGTGAAAACAAGAACATTCCTCCATCTCTCATTAAAATAATTAACGCTTCTGAAGAGTGGATTGTCTGGCTTTTATTGTGTTTGAACCTAAATTCATAATTTCATAAAACTCTCTGGTTTTGGGTGGCAACTTAAGAATTACTCAAAGTAGGAAATCCTCTATCTGTGTTTCTATTCCTCCTAACAGTATCCTAATGGTCGAAACCTACATTTTATAATAGTTTTTTTAGAAGTTCAGTTAAAATGTAAGACTAGGTCTTCCCTGTATGCAAGAGGTCTTTATTCTTCTAAAAGTATTTGTAAAGCTAGTTATGTCTTTATCCGGAAAAAGTAGCTGAAATCAAATCTTATCTATCCTTATGAACTATCATTTGTTGACAACTGTTTGTTCACCATGGAGAAGGTAAGATTTACTAAAAAAACCTTGAAGATAACACCAATTTAATTCATTTTTTCCTTGAAATAATAACTCAGTTTTATGAAAATACTTACTTACAGACAGCAATGTTTTTATTATTTTTATTTATTGTGAGAAATTAGTTTCTTCTCTAAGTATCACATTAAGAGCAACAGGTTTCTTCCAGACCTTATAGGAATCACTAAAAAAATGAAACAAAATATACGATTGAGTTTTATAAGAGAACTAATATTATGTATGTCAGATATGGTGACAGATGTTTGAAAAGTAAACATTTTTCATTTTTATCACACTCATTCACATAGTATATTCAACATTCTGTAGTGAATTTGAAGTTTACTATCTTCCAAGTGCTCAACATAGGGAATGTAGATGTGCAAGTCTGTTAATGTAAGCATATATGTCACCATCATCAAAAGTTTATGGCAAGTTCTAAAAAGACATGGTCTAAATCTCTTTTAATATTTGAAAAGGGGAAGTTTATGAAACATGGTGTATTTAGGCAGACGGAGAGAGCATTAGTCACAGCGAAGAGAGCCAGAAAAGAGCAGAGTTAAAAAATAGGATCTCTGTGCTTTTCATGGTGTGATTTGATGGCGTCTGACCTATTGAACCTCTACTTGCTACTAAATGTTGTTTTGTTTTGCTAATATGCGTATACAGCCCTAGGACTCACCAGAAACCCCAGTAATTTAGCAAGCACAGCAGTGATCTCTATGAAAATGTTTGGCATTTTACCAGTACTTTCATTCAGAAATAACTGCTGTAGCCCAGATAATCACTGTGCAACTACTGGGATAATGTCCTCTACTTGACATGCAGTTCACTAAAACTTACATCAAAAGCATTAGGAGATTGACTGGCTTGTAATGAGAATAAAATGAGAGGATGTTAATGTTCTGCAAGGGCTCAGGCATTTCTTGCACTATGCTGGATGGGATCAGCAAGAAAATAATTCAATTTTGTGAATGTTTTCAAGGATTCTAAGTTGTCTTTTGTTCCGATGCACAAGACAACAAGAGCTTTGAGAAGTATTCTTTAAGAAGCCTGGGGAAGAGGTTCTGTAGCAATTAGATAGCTGGCATGAGAGCTAAGGAGTAGTGCAGAATAGAGCACTATCGTAGAACTGGACTTTAAAAAATCACCAGCAGTGACCCAGGTGGTGGTAAGTTGAATACAGTTGGCTCACTGATGCTGGAGCGGTAGATATTGAATAACTAAACAAAATGGAGCAGTTCCTTTTGGTTTACTTGGGAGACAATGGGAAACATGGGAAGTTTCTACATGGAAAATCTTTTCATTGAATTTTTACTGTGTCCAGTACTAAACAGGAAAAGTATTAGTTTATTTATTCTTAATATTTAAGAAATATTGTCTTTAATTATCCGCTTGAATAATCTTGACAGCAGGCATGGTTCCTGGAAGCAATAGCCTCTAACCAATAGGAATCACAGC
>NW_010398133.1:12515-15011 GCF_000710305.1 Buceros rhinoceros silvestris | reverse complement strand
AGGAAGGTTTCCTGAAAGCAATAGCGTCTAACCAATAGAAATCACAGATTTTATTATTATATATGAATAATTCTGAAGAATTATTCTCACTCAGGGAATAGAATAGCCTTGGTAGTCCTAGACAAAGCTGGAGCAAATATCAGTTAAAACAGGTTATTTTTTTAAAAAGCTCCAAAATAGTTTCCAAAATGGTTCTTTCCTTTAAAGGAAAGAAGGTTTGGAAACAGCATTAATTCTTCCAGCAGCTCCAGCTCTAACTGCATGCTGAAATCTTTATGGTGTCATTGGTGCTTTGACGTTCACATCACCTCAGAGATCTAGAGCCCCTCACAAGCAATGAAAATATTGTTGGGAACTCTTGCCTGTCTGTGAAGCTGATCAGATTTCGTCAGTCCTCCTTTGAATCTTGCTTGATGTATGTGGTATTTATATGACGGGAAAAGAAGAATTAAACCACTAACAGAGAAAGGAAGCAAAAGCACCTGGGCTTGCTGAAAGGCAGGGATTTTGCTAGGTGTTAGATGGCAGGGCTGAGCCGGGTGGCCAGCCAGATGTGGGGAAC
This sequence comes from Buceros rhinoceros silvestris, assembly GCF_000710305.1. NCBI lineage: Eukaryota > Metazoa > Chordata > Aves > Bucerotiformes > Bucerotidae > Buceros > Buceros rhinoceros. Next base: position 14,449 of record NW_010398133.1, on the reverse strand, counting down.
CACAGTGGTAGAGCGGGAAACACAGTGCTGTGTGAAGGCGATGTCTTGCAGTAGGTCACCTCTAGAGAGATCTTGCGAAGTTTTTGCTGCTTTGCTTGCATGACTTAATTTCATGCATTCATAGCACACTATTTCACTAAGACTGGGAGCTAAGGTCTGCTCCCAGGCCACTTTGGAGTCAAGTCAGTTGGGATTGCTCCACTTCTGCCACTCTTGCAAGATAACAGCTTACAGAGAAAATCCTCAGTTGCACTGTGGCTCAGTTGCCCTTGTTGAGCTCTGTTGGCATTTGAAAAAACCTTGTGTTGTTCAGGTGCGGAGCCGAGGTTAGATCAGGATAGATGTTTTTCTCGCTGAACATTTGTGGTTCTGTCAGCTACAGTTGGTAAAAGTTCTGATTAAATCTGTTAACTCTACATTCGATTTTGTGGGGACTGCTTATCGATAAAAGCACAGCGCACTGTCTGCAAAATCTCACTGCTATTACAAGGTCTTTGAGTTCACAGTTTCTCATCATGGCATTACTAATTTTATTCATATTAATTTTTTGTCAGATTCTGATGGTTACCATCTGGATGGATTACAAAAACAGCTGTCTGTCCCATTCCCAGAAATCATACAGAAAAAAAGAAATTCAAGTAGATATCCTCCAAAGCATTTTATTTGATAATTGCTGTGATTATTCAATCACGAAGCAAAACCAGGTTTCCACTGGAGGTGCATGTAGTATTGCTGAATCCAGGCAATCCCTGCTGCATAAACATGAGCGTTTTTTACTTAGTGAATATTGATGTCATTTGGCAACCCTTTAAAGTTCATACAATCTGCTGAAGTTCAAAACTATTTTAGAGAAAGGGCCAGAGTAAACATTAACAGCCTCATTTGCTTAGGTTGGGTAACTTGAAAAGGCTGCATAACATCAATGAAAATGCTTTGTCAATCACATTGTACACTAGATTAGTCTTAAAGTCCAAGGAAGAATCAAAGTTCAACTAAGTATATAAACTTCTGTCGAGCACTCCCTGCTATCTCTTCCAAGTTGAACGAAAAAGAAAAATGAAGGAGAAGGAACAGTCGGTAGCTATTGAGGAAATAATAGACTCCTCAAAAATAAAACTGGTGAGCAAATATTTTATTTGTCTTTCTTCAATAGTATAAAGGTGCTGGAAAGGAAATTGTACCTTTCAGTTGCAGAGGACTAACAGGGAAGTGCACAAACTGAGAACTGCTCAGGCCTGTTTTCTGCAGCTGGAGGTGTCTTTTGCCATCACTGCCACTCTTATTTTGAATGTCATACAGATATCAGATGGAAGATTGTTTTCAGTATTTCACCCAATATAGTAGTTTGAGGTTGAAATGGGTAGTGTACAGCTGTTTTGCCGGCTCTAAGTACTCCAAATAGATTGGGTATGAGTGTTTGCTATTTATCTCATGCTGTAAAAAAGGTCTTCATAGTGTGAAGCATACAATACTTTGGGTCAGGAGAAGAACTGTGTTCCTCTTTTACTTAACTGCAGCACTCAAAAGCTCTGTAGAATACCCAAACAGCTCAGCTCTGTCTCTGACATTCTAACAGCACAGTGTCTAATAACCCATCTTTATTTCAGGGGTGGACCTCTCTAGCTGAATGGAGCCAGAAGGCTCAAGCCTCATGAAATAAACTGAAGTAATTTTTTTCATAAATTTTAATTGAAGGAAAAATTCCTTTTTTCCTCTTTTATTTTCTCTTTTGGAAAGGAAAATAAACATAAATGGAAATATTATTCAAAAATATACAGGTTTTTTTTATATAAGTACCTCCTACAAACATGATCTTCATCTCGGAACTTAACACACATTGAACAGAGGTAAGAGAAAAGGATAGACAGAACAAGTAACTAATTCTCCTGATATGCACTCCTTACTGATTCTAAGCTCCTGTGCAGCAGGATCTG
>NW_010398133.1:7159-12394 GCF_000710305.1 Buceros rhinoceros silvestris | reverse complement strand
TCCTGCTGTTTGGGGCTACCAGGCAAATTCTGTCTTATGCCAAAGCCTTGGTGCACAGTCTTTGCTGCATGTCTTGTGTTGTCTGTATACAATGATGCAAGCCCTGAAGTCCTTAGTAGGTGACAGGTAATAGAGAAGATTACATTAAGCTCCTTGGGGTCTGTAATGTAGAGGTTATGATCGCTTCTGGATCTAAACTTCATGAATTTCTGTCAATGACATTTACATAGGTTGAATTAAAGACTTGCTAGTGCAGAGGCAACAACAACGGTCCCTTGCTTTGTTCTCCAGGGACAGTCAAACTTCTTACTTCATAAGATAAAGTTAACTTGTGGAAAACATAAAGATTTCTTGAGGGGCATTTTGATATAGACTCCTGAAAGATGCAACCGCTTTTCTTAGCACCTCCTTCTCCATTAGTCAAGGCCTTCTATGACCTTCACAACACGTATGCAGTAGTTAATGAAGTAGTTAACTACGCATTTATATTTACACCATTTATGAACACTTGTGAATATATCTGAAATCAACTATTACAAAAAGGAATTCCGACCAAAACATGGCATGGTAAATAGTAAATCAGTCTGAACACACTAGATAACAGAAATCAGTAAATACCTTACTGGAATGTATTTGGATACTTAGGTGATATATGAAATGTATCAGGACATAATATAAAGCAGATAATAAATATATAAAATATGTAAGTACCGGTAATAGAGATGTTAGCATCTATATTTAAGAGAAAATGCCCCATATTCTAATCCTGCAACCCCCCCTGGTTTTCAATTGTCCCTCAGTCTCAATTTTTCACTTTTCTTGTGTTTTTGTGCTGATGGTTGGTCATTGTTTTTAGAGAAAGAATTTTAACGATGTGGTATATGCGTTTACATACGGTAGCCGGAGAAACAGAAGTTGGACGGAATCAGGAATTAGTGAATTAGCTGGTGTTTCTAATGGAATAATGTTAGTAAAACAGATCATAGAGTTTAACTGCCATCTTTGGGTTTAACCCCTAGAGTTTAGTGGGGTAGTAAACCCGTGGTGTTTGAATTTCAGCTGCAGGTTGGATAATGTTGATATCACAACATCACTTCATTTTTGGTCTGTCTATTATGCTAGTTTTGTATTCAGAAAAACCAAGAACAAAACTAATAACGTGATTAAGGGATGATTACTGAAAGAACAGAACTCTCCTGCAAAAGGCTGTTTCTCCAGAAAATTCCTTTGCCTGGTCCTATTTGATCAGACATTTATCTAGACAATGGACTTCTAGGTATATGATCAGGGCAGGAATATACTGTAACTGGGAATATGAACAGAGTTCATTTTTCTCTGATGAATAATGAACCAGCTTGATGATCATTATTTGATGATAAAAAATGAACCAGTTTTCATGCATAATATATAATATGTAATATAATATATCTGAACATTAAGTCCCTGGTTGAGGGGTGTGTAATTATGAACCATGTTAAAGATAAATATAGAAGGAAATACAATTTGTTAAAAGGAAAACAAGTCTGAAAAGTGAAGTATTTGCTTTTCTGCTGCTCTCTTTAGATAATAAAAAGAGGAGCTGGAACATTTAGGTATCATTACTAAAGAACATCTTTTTTCAAATATAAGTATTTTCTATTGCAACTACAAAAGGATCTAAAACATTTAGCTGTGAATGGAATCTTCTTGTTCTAGGCTTTAAAACCAGTCAATTTTAACTTTTTTGACAGTTGACACTGAATACACATCATTACAAAGGAAAAGGATATCACAGTTTATGTTGTTCAGCTTTTCTTGCGAAAGAAACACAGAGATTGAAGCCCAGTCTTCTGAGTACAGGACCCACAAGATTATGCATTCTGTCTGAAATACCTTCAAATTATGTGAAAAGTCACAATTTACTAAAACACACATTGAAGATACAGGAGATACCCCAGTTTCCTACTTGTCAAAAATTGGAACACCCGATACACCAGATATACTAATAGAAAATGGATTTGCCATGATGGGGTTATTGTACACTTGTTGATCAACTCACTATTCGGCCAAATTCAGTCTACATTTTTAAGTTAATCTGCAAAATTCAAAGACTGAAAAAAAGTTTTGTTTACCTGTAATGAATGAATAGGAAAAGAGTGACAAGGAATTAAGTATGCAGTTTTTATGTTTTGTCCCCCAGAAACATAAGTACTGAACAAACTTTTACTCAGTATATAAAATGAACCATGGACACAGTTCCAAATTTAGATTTCTACACTGGGGATGCATATATGTGACAATAGCATAAATACTTTGTAAGATCCCTGCTTTGATTTTTTCAAATTAAAATGTGTAAACAAGAATCACATTGAAATGGATGGGTGCTAACATGTTTTTTGTGGTTAGGAGAGAGAAGTAGCCTCATTTTACAAAACTGTTCATGGGAGTGATGCCATCCATTAGGTTAATGAGAATGTGATTTAAGTGGGCTATGTTTAGGGGTGGGAAAGGATAAAGTATTGTCCCAATATTTCACATGTGAACACTTCGTTCTAGATGCAGTCTGAGCAAGTACTAATTTTTACGAAGCACCAAAAGCAATTTTCTCTTGCAGATACAGTTCTCAGGCTTTCAGGCTAGGCAGCTATATAGTTTCTTCCTGTGACAAACAAAGCAGCATGTTATGCTTCCCTGTTACTTGGGTTGGCCAAGTCGGTAGGTGAGGTGCAGTACGAGTAATCTGACCTTGTGTAATAGGGCCAATGATCTTCAGAACTGTCTGTACTGCACAGCAACAGTGCTGGATGCATGTCATACTTCTGTTACTGCAGAAAATACAGGCATGTAGACGCACTTGGTGAGTTGCCCATTTGCAGTTATTAACCCTGGAAGAGAGGGTAGCAAAGGAAGTTTCTACTAGCAGGACCAGTCCTGAAGCTTGCTTCCCACTTGCCCTCTTCTTCATTGGCTCTTCTGACCTCTAGTAGAGACAGACTGGTCCTGACCTTTGTATTTTCTGGGGGCATCCTGACCTGTGTGATCATACACTTGGGCTTGTGAATGTGAGGAAGTAAGACTCTGGGAGAAATGGTAGCTGGAAATAAGCCTCTGCTAACAGGACAGTCCATCCTGCTGCCTGTTTCCAGGTCTCTCAAGGAAAAGCAGGCTAGCTGATAAATTGTTTTGATCTGTCAGGTCAGTCCAGATGCCTTTTCCTAGAGTTTAGCCATATTAGGCTACTAGAAGAGTAAGGTGTCTGCTCTTTAAAAATGTGCATACCCTCCCTCACTGTCATGACTAGTGACATCCTCGTGGATGTATGGAATGCTGTTTGCTACTGGAATTAGTCTTTATAGCTAGTACAGCATATCCAGCATTAGTTGGTTGTAGCCTTCTTTTATGAATGCATATTAGGAAAATGCAGTGCAGGTTATATAGAAAGTAATTGAACAAGATTGTTTTCAGGTTAAGGGGCAAGATGAAGAGATGATAAAGATTTTGTTAAAAGAGAAAATATTAATGAAGTGCTCCAAGAATCAATCCTCAGCCTCAGTTTATTTAACATTTTCATTAGTGACCTTGGTACACAAAATACGTTTATGCTGATGAAATTTACTGAGGTGGAAAAAGTGGAAAGTATTGCCAATACAAAGGAGGATGAGGATATCATAGAGGAAGAATTATATGACTGTGATGACAGAATAGTATAAATGGAAGGAATGTAATAGTACTGAGTGCAAGGTCATTCATTTAAATACTAATAACAGGAATGTCTGCAGTAAGCTGAGAGCTCATTAACTGGAGATGACAGAGAAAGATCTGGTTACATTAGTTGCTCAGAGGATGACTGTAAGCCATCAAAATGATGGCACTGCAAAAAGGAGATAAATATGATCTTAGGACCTATCACAAGAGACATTTCCAAGAGACACAAGGAAATATCCACTGAGGAATTCACTGGATACAAAACTTTTAGAATGCTGCAGACAAATAAAGGAGTCCACCCTTCAGAAAAACTTGTTCAAAGTAGGAAAGGTAGAGCAAGGCCTATTAGGACATATCATGGCACGGGAAGTCTGGCTAAAGAAGCATGGTCTGCTCAATTTAGCAAACCAAAGGCTTAAGGGAGCTTTGGTTACTCACGATAGTCACATGGGGATGTTAGACAACGAACTATATAAGTTAAAGGAACACAAAGCCAAAATAAAATTTGTCTAGGAATGGAAATAAAAAGAGAGCCTTTCAATAATAATTTGCGATCATTCAGCTTTTGGAATGTAGACTAAATAAAAATATTGGAGATGTGAAACCTAATTGATTTTAGACAGAGCATTATTAGTTTATGAAATGGCTTGTGTGATGATATGTTAAATGAACCCAATATCGAGGAAATGCTTCATAGTCCAGACTGGGCATAACCATGTTCAGGAGAATTTTTAAATTAAGAAGAATCTAGCTGACTTTGAAAGAGGTTTGGGCTGTCACTATCTAGCTGTTCAACACTGACTGTGAGAGAGCCATGATCCTTATGGACTTGAATGTTACTGTAAGACAAACACATCAGGCAAACACCAGCTACAACAGAAAAATACTTAAATAGTATGTGATCATGTAGGTGAACATTGTCATGACATAGAGCTGTCTAGGGACTACAGGTGAACAGGTGCAGACAATCCATATCCATGTTATTTTATTATCATATTAAGAATCCTTCTCTTTCATACCTGTAAGATATGGAAATGCTATTTGATATAAATCTTCCTTGAAATTACATGATATTTACCAATAGCTGCTGTGCTGTGGGATCTGTAGTACCACATGATTTCTTTTAATGAGGCAGTGGTTTTCCTGGCTTAGTAATGTTTTCCTTCAAAAAAAAAAGCATAACTTGATATTAGAGACTGCAAATTGTGATCGCAACTGTCCAGTACTAGACATCCACGCAGGTAACAAACACACATTTCTGCCTGCTCAGCAATTCAGTCCCAGTCATTGAATATAACACGCTCCTCTGGATGAAGCCTTTATGGTACTTGGACACTGCCAGCAAGCACAAGGTCAAAGGCTCTTCTGAGGTGCTGCTGAGCTCAAGCCAGGCACTCGCTCAGGTTCTTCAGCTGAAGTTTGCTTTTATAATTGGTCTAAGCTTCAAACTGAGCATCCTTCAGGACTGAGGACCACAAATGGAAATTCTCATGTTCCAGTCTTTACACACAGGCATAGAAGTTCCCATGACATTTTATACAAAAGGAAGAG
>NW_010398133.1:531-7069 GCF_000710305.1 Buceros rhinoceros silvestris | reverse complement strand
GCGTTAACCCCAGTGTCCTTGCCAATGCGAACTTTTTTAATTATAGTCTGCTGTCTTTAATTCTCCTTGTTTTAATTAGATATAGTATTATTCTCTTCCTGTACCACCCTGTCACTGGTTATTCCCACTTAACCATTTACTGCATTAAAGGTTGTTAATCTTTTTTTCCAAAGCTGGCTGTGTTTTAGAAGCAGAAAAAATGGCTAATTATATACTACTTTTTTTAATATGTCTGTGCTCAGCCCTTATGAGCCACTTGCATCTCAATTCTCAGACACGCATACATAAATATGCATATCATGAATGGAAGAGTTAGAAATCATGAGACTTACCAGTACTTCTCAGAACCAATATAGCTTTATGATACCTGCAGGATAAATAAGTTATTTCCTGGGGCTTATGAATTGTCATACCCAAATGACTGTGTTTCCACATCTCCAAACCAAACGCAAGAAGATGCTTTTGACACTGTAATCAGCTGGAGTTTTAAAGTACTTTAGGATTCATCAGGTTTGACAGTGTGATATAATTGTAACATCATCACTGCACACATATCATATAATTAAGATGTTGAAAATTATTTGTACTTTTAGTAAGATTGCATTGGATTTTAGTAAGATTATGTCAGTGTATACCTTTATCTTGTGATCTGGAACTGGTAGCTGTTTGAAGGCTCAGTACCACAAAAACTTGCCCCACTTACCTGACATTGTAAAAAATGCATTACGGTTCATGGAGTTTTAGTGCACATCCAAACAAGCAGATGTATTTGGAGACACAATTTCTATAATATATTGTGCTATATATTTTAATTTTGTAATTTAATAATCAGTTATTTCCCAGTTATCTACATTTCTAAAAGAGTTTCCTGCTTTGACAGATGAAAAAGAAGTATGTTTCCTCATGTTGTATCAAAATTGGCCAATTTTTATTTAAAGGTTGTTCTCAGTGTTCAGTGACATTAGCAAGGAAATTCCTTGGGATTTTTTGCTTGATATCAGTGCAGGGCAAATTCAGGTAGAGAGTTGCAACAAAATACTGGTATGGTACATTTTTTAGTTTGTATTTTTAAAACTCCCCCATAATCAGAAATGTGAATATTTTCCAAGAAAGCTCCAGTCTGGTTTGCTTTGTTGTTCTTATCTGATTTTTAAAACAAAGGCTCTTGGAAATTTTCACACTGGGAGCACAGTGAAGTTTCATGAGAAGGTTCATGTGGAAAGCCTGCAACAGTCACCCCAGGCTTTCTTCAGAATCAAGAAGAAGAAAGAGAGGTGATTCAGTTCCCTCTAAGTTTCCAAGACAGGTCAGGTTAATCACCCCCTATTTCTTCTCCTGATCCTGAATCCTGGCATCAAGAGTTATTCCTCACACACTAATTCAGAGCAGATATTTCCATTTGTTGTCATTTCTGTAGGAATGATGCCACTGTCAAAGGGAGTCTAATTTACTGGTGCTTTTATACCCAATATGCCTTACTGTAAGTGTGAAAATGCTGTGCTGGCTGAGAATTAAAACAGTGTGTCAGATCACTAGTGGCCCTATCCTCCAAGAAGCCACATCTCCATCATAGTGGCCATTACAGTATACTTGAGATTTCTACTAAATGCACAGGAAGAAAGAAGCAGTTGGTGTGATTGGCACAACTGCTTTTGTACTGAGCAGAATCACCCAGATGAATGCTGAAGAGATTCAGCAAACGTAAGTCTGGAAGGATGTAGGTATGAAGAAAGCTTTTTTCATGTGTATTTCATGTGTGTATTCTTTTTATGGCTAGATAAGTAAAGTGTTTATCCTGTTACCCAATCCTTCAGCGCACTGACTGAGAAGATGACAGACTTAAGAAGGGTCAAATCTACCATTCTCTATTTCCCAAAAGTACCCTACCTATGGATTATTAAAAATGGGCAGATTTGTCACATCTGTGAATGTTTCAATTGGAAAGACAAATTCTGTAGTAGTTTTCAAGATAGGTGAATGCCTGAGAATTCTGTAGGCTCTCTGTGACAGTGCTGTTGAATAAGATTATTCTCTGATGTCCCAGTTCTGGAGAATAATTAAGGACAGTTAACATTAGATGACAGATTCTCTTTAATGGGATGACAGAACACTGGTTTTGACACTTAGTGATTAGAATCATAGACTCATAGAACTGTTTACATTGGAAAATACTTTTAAGATCATTGAGTCCAACCATTAACCTAACACTGTCAAGTCCACCACTAAACCATGTCCCTAAGTGACACATCTACACGTCTTCTAAATGCCTGCAGGGATGAGGATGCAGCCACTTCCCTGGGCAGCATGTGTCAGTGCTTGACAACCCTTTCAGTGAAGAAATTTTAGCTAATACCCTACCTAAATCTCCTGTGGTGCAACTTGAGGCCATTTCCTCTTGTCCTGTTGTTTGTTACTTGGGAGAAGATACGGACACTCACTTTGCTACAACCTCCCTTCAGGTAGTTGTGGAGAGTGATGAGGTCTCCCCACAGCCTCCTTTTCTCCAGGCTGAACAACCCCAGTTCCCTCAGCCGCTCCTCATAAGGCTTGTTCTCTAAATGCCTCACCAGTTTCATTGCCCTTCTCTGGATATGCTTGAAGCACCTCAATGTCCTTATTGTAGTGAAGGGGCCAAAACTGAACAACAGAGTATTCGAGGTGCAGCCTCACCAGTGCCAAGCCCAGGGGGACAATCACTTCCCTACTCCTGCTGGCCACACTGTTTCTGATACCAGACAAGATGCTGTTGGTCTCGGCCACCTGAATCCTCCTTCTGGCCCTTCTTGTAGAGTTGCTAACCTTCAGTTGACTGGTACCTCCCCGGTTAACCAAGACCGCTGATAAATGATGGAAAGTGGCTTGGTGAGCACTTCTACCAGCTCCCTCAATACCCTTGGGTGCATCCTATCCAACTAGTGAGTGTCTAAGTGGTGTGGCAGGAAGCTAAACATTGCCTCTTGGATTATAAGGCTTCGTTCTGCTCCTCATCCCTGTCACCCAGTTCAAGGGACTTTGCACTTGCAGAACGACTTGCTCTATTAAAGACTGAAGCAAAGAAGATGTTAATTACCTCATCCTTCTCCTCATCCTTGGTCACTATGTTTGCCCCCTACATCCAATAAAGGATGGAGATTCTCCTTTGTCTGCCTTTTGTGGTTAATGTAATTGTAGAAACATTTTTTCGTGTCTTTTATGCCAGTAGCCAGATTAAGCTCTCGTTGGGCTTTGTACCTTCTAATTTTCTCCCTACCTAACCTCATGACAACCTTGTAGTCTTCCAGATTTTCTTGTCCCTTCATCCATAGGTCATATACTACCCTTTTTTTTTCCTTGAGTTCCAGCCAAAGCTCTCCATTTACCAGGCCAGTCTTCTTGCCCGCCAGCTTGTCTTACAGCACATGTGGATGACTTGCTCCTGTGCCTTAAAGATTTCCTTCTTGTAGGATGCCCAGCCTTCCTGGACTCTTTTGCCCTTCAGGACTGCCTCCCAAGGGACTCCGTCAACCAATCATCTCCTAAATGGGCCAAAGTTTGCCCTCTGGAAGACCAAGGTGGCAGTTCTACTAACACCCCCTCCTTACTTGCCCAAGAACTGAAAACTCTACAATTTCATGATCACTATGCCCAAGATGGCCTGCAACCATCACATCATCCACAAGGCCTTCCCTGTTCACAAACAACTCCAGGAGGGGTGCCTTCCCTGGTCAGCTCCTTGACCAGCTGTGTCAGGGATTCGCTTCCACACACTCCACACTTCTGGACTGTTTCTTTTCTGCTGTGCTGTATTTCCAGCAGACATTTGATAAGTTGAAGTCTCCCCCAAGAAGAAGTGGTAGTAGTTGTGGGATTTCTTCTAGCTGCATATAGAATATTCTCTTCATCCTGGCTGGGTGATCTATAACAGACTCCCATTACTGTCATTAAGGTCTAGACAATCAAAACACTCCCTAACATGCAGGGCTATCCCCCACCTCACCTGTACTTCCTTGCCTCTCCCTTCTGGATTAGCACATATGTAAATCCTTCAGTGAGGTTATAGGATTGTAGCCATCAGTAGATGAATGTCTTGGGTGTGGGTTCAAATGGTGTTATGACTCTGCTTTCCTAATGACTGATAAAAATTCCCAAATGATAGGGGGAAAAATGCTGGAGACATTTTGTGTGAAGCAAAGATGATATAGACATATTTCACACCATTTGATGGTTGATGGAAGCATTAATGCAGGCATACATAGACCATGGATATATACTTGCTTGCAGCCCTGGCTACGTGACATGTCACTGCCCCAGAGGTTCTGCTGAGGCAATGAGGTATATGAACTCTTATCACACAAAACAATGCAGCTGTGTTAAATGGAAGTACCTTCATCAACTGTGTAATCATGTTCAGCTGAAATGTGCCTTGGTTTTAAGTTGAGTTTACTCACCCTCTTTTGAAACCTCACACGATTCTGAACTTTCAGGTGTGTTGGAATTATTTCCTGACTACCAGCTAAGTTGGCCATTCATGACCTTTTCTCTTGGATTTGAGACTTGTCTTTTAGATTCGCACCTTTATGAACAGACTATAGAAATGTAACCGTATTTCAAGGATAAAGACGAAGTACTGCTTGAAAATTAGAAGTAATCATTGATATATGTTTGTGTTAAACTGTGGTTACAATTCTGATTTTTTCATTAATGGTATTGACAATCTTATACATTAAAAAATTACCACCAGTTTCACATAAGCTATTGAACTTGTGTACGCAGCTGTTTGAAATATGTAAAATATGATAGATATGCATTTCTCATTTGTTATTTATTAGATTATATTGTTTTCAGTAGTTGCTGTTTACAGCATTTCACAAAAACAGTAGTCTGAACCATATAGTAGCCTTACCCAAAGTCTACTGGAATAAGCGTAGGAGTCACATTGACTCTCGGTTTTTTATATCATTCTGTTTTCATCTAATTTCAGTACGGCAAATTTATTTACATGAATGTGGGAAGTAATTAAATATGTGACTAGAGCTAGTATGAGTTCTTGTAATACAGTTATATTATCCCTGGAACAAAAAAAATTGCAAAGGTAAAGCTGCAGTGGATTCTGTAATACTTGTCAGTTTACTACTCTGGAATGAAACAAAGGTGCTTAAAGTGCGAAGGCGCTTAGTGTTCAAATCCTGCATATTAAACATAGCTTGTTCTTGAGTAATACTCAACTGAATTCCAGACATTCTTTTAAAAAGTGTTTTCAGCGAGAGATCAAATATGTAAGCAGATTTTCAAAACTGACTTGGTGTTGTGATTTCTAGTTGTATTTAGGAATTGTCTGTTCTTCTAAGTAATAAATCTCTTCTTTAAAATGAGCATGTTATTCATGTGTATGCAGAAAGAACCCTGATAGAATTTTTTCGTTGTAGGTTATACAGCTCAGAGAATTTTACAGAAATTGGGTTCTCAGGTAATTTAGTAAAGTTATTAGTTAATCTAGAAAAATCATTATTTAAAAATTAAACTTATTTAATATTTCAGTTTTAATATAAAAATATAACAAGCACCTCCATGGAACAATTTCACACTAAGCAAGTCATTGGGAAAGCTTCTCCATTCAAAGTGACTTATGGTGAAGCTCACAGTCTCTACAAGAAGAGAAATGATTAGAGTCAAAAAAAAGCTGGTTCCTGGCAGAGATATGGTTGGTGTCTGAGGGACCTGTCTGAAAAATTTTAGGGTGTTTTAGGATTCATGGATGCAAGGCAGATCTGTAAAAACACATTTTGTTGTCTATAAAAAACAATTTCCTTAAATAACTCCTATTTTCCTGTCATGCTTTTCTGTCTTAGGTCAGTAGTTTTTCCAACAGATTTCCTCACTTTTTTTCCCTTACTTTTTACTCCTTTCTCTTTTTTTTTCCCTTTTTTCTTGGCCAGGTGGACCCAAACTTCTGAATCCTTGTGTGTTGGCTGCAAAAGCAAAAAATAAAGTCAGCACAAAATTTATATGTATGATAAAATGAAAAAAAAAGAAAAAGTTCCTCTTACTGCCTTAGAAGGCAAATTGCCTTGAGAATCTGGACTTGGACTCATTTTATACAGCTGTTTTCACATGAACAAACAGAAATATGTAAGATAATAATCAGTGCTGACAGGTTGGTTATACATTCATAGGAACTGAGCAAAGCTTGTTTTGTTCTTTACTAAACTTTTACATACTTTACAGTTATTTAAAATATAAAATTATTTAAATAAAAGTAATATTTGTGTAATTATCTGGAATCCATAGAAACATACTTTAGCCTTACTTCTCTTGAAGTGAATTCTATGGATTTATTTAAATAATGTTATATTACATTATGGAAGGTTATAAGGATAATGATATACATGATCATATACGTTATCATGTTATCTAGTCTATCCTGACAGTATCACAGTTCCTTTCCTTAACACATATTCTTTGAAGTTCTGTCCACTCTAACTTTAACTATGGAATCCAACCGCGTCACTGAATCTTTATACATCTGAACCAGGCATGGTATGTCTTACCCAGCGATGTG
>NW_010398133.1:0-335 GCF_000710305.1 Buceros rhinoceros silvestris | reverse complement strand
AAATCAGCAAGGTTATTTTTATTTTCATCCTAATTCATGTTTGAAGTGTGGTTATAGTAATCCTGTTATTGGAAAATATGGTATAGAAGTAATTGAAAAAGAGACACTGGGGGCCATATCCTGTCATTACTCCTCATTTGAAATCCACACAAACGGCACTTGGAAAGCTGCTTGTGGAACAGGGGCAGACCATGAGCCTTCACTTTCAATTTTACTTTATACTATGTAACAGCAAACTTGCCCTTTAGACACATATACACAGCTCCTTCTAAAGAACACCACACTCGTAGTCAAAGAAGTTTGCTCTTTGTACTTATTTGCATTTTTTAATCTTT
>NW_010398132.1:356350-356652 GCF_000710305.1 Buceros rhinoceros silvestris | reverse complement strand
TTAATAATAATAACAATTCCTAATGTGGTGGAGGTGGCAATATTGCAAGGATGCAGGAGGTGCAGTTGACCTCTGTCTCGCTGGGATCATGGGAAGGAAAACTGTGGGAAAGCAAGGAAACCGGGGTTGCTGCACGAGGGACAGGGCACACTGCCACATCATCTGCTGCTCTTGGGAAAGAACCCCGGGACTGTGTCGGCGAGGGCGATGCCAGAGCTCTGCAGAGGTGCAGGTGGGGAGCGGATGTGGCCACTGTGGAGAGGAAAGGGCTCGGTGCTGGCCTGGGGTCGGGGTGCTGGGGG
>NW_010398132.1:343085-356323 GCF_000710305.1 Buceros rhinoceros silvestris | reverse complement strand
GGCCACTGTGGAGAGGCAAGGGCTCGGTGCTGGCCTGGGCTCGGTGTGCTGGGGAGACCCAGCCTGCCCACCACATGCCCCACAGTGCTGCCAGCTGGCAGGGCCCAAGGGGTGGCATGTCTTACACATTTCTGGGGGGAGATATAAAGCCCAGCAATCTTTCCTAATTTTCCCACTCTCGGCATGATTACGGTACCTCTGTTTTACTGCACCCAGCCATTAGTGAAAAGCCCTGTGCAAGTCAATTAATGATAATGTCTCCTGCCTTGAGATGAAATCGTTCATTCTTACAAACCAGCCGGGACGCACAGAAAGGCGAGCTGCGTGTTGCCCTTGATGGTGCCGGATGAATAGAAGCGCAGATTCGCTTTCTTCCGGTGCAGTTGCTGGCTTTGTTGCGGATTTAAAGCAGCACTGTTTGAAGCTCTGCCTCTATGGCTGTCTTATGCCGTCCTCCTTTGTAATGAAAACTTCTCCTTTTTCATAATTTTTAATTTCAAAGCCTTCAGGGTTAGCTTCCTCAAGGCTACATCTCGGTCTGTGGAGAACAGTGTGTCTGCCTATGCCCTTCCTTGCCAATGCAATGGCCAAGGCTAGTTGGCTTTCACCTTCTCTAACAATAGTTTATAGCTCTTGGCTGGTGTTTACCCAGAGCCTTGTCTTACTTTAAAATGTATTTCTAGATGTGAAGCCATTTGTTCCTGAGCTGAAGCACTCACTGCTAGTTTGGGGGAGGTTTGTTTACTGCTGTAACCAGCTCACTCTGTATGTATTCCCATCACTCTCCCTTGCTATAACCTACAAATCTCTCCAACTTATTCAGCTCGATGCTGGAGATGGTTTTTGAAGTCTTCTTTAAAGTATAGTGAGTGCCCTTAAAAATTTTTCCTGCTTTGAAAGATTCTACCTGTACTAATGCAATTCCCTATTTTAAAGATAGGGAATAAATATCTTGGGGATGGTTGGCTCACATACGGCTCCTATCTCTTAAAACATTAATGGTCCATGCTGTTTGATTCTTTTTGAAAGTACTCGGTTCCTGCTTTGTTTATTTAATTTCTTTTCTCTGCACTGGGACTTGCCAAACGGAGTCGTGTCCCACCCCCACCCCCCCGCTGCCACCCTTTCATTCACAGAAATCAGTGAGATGTAAATGCAGCTCATTTAGTTTTAGCGTTGCCAACTTTTGTTTCTAAACTCAGACATAAGGTCCCTTGAATTTTGAAATGGGTTTCAAAAACCCTCGCTGAAGAAATAAATACTGAATAATTTCTGGTTTTGCTTTCTGTATTTTGTGCCTTTGAAGGTTCACACTTCCAAGCCTTCATGCACAATCAGAAGAGATTGAAACTCATTTTAGCGTTAATAACTGCTGCATCCCCTGCAATCGCACAGTTCCAAGAGGGAGCCACTGCAGGAAATGAGCCAAGTCAAATACTGCAGCTTAATAAACTCCTAAGACTTGACTTGACAACAACAAATTTTGCTCCTGAAAATTGCCCATCGGTTTGCCTGCAGCAGCTCTGAACTCTGGTTTTCCCAGTATGGAAATAGAGGGCACCGTGACTGCGCTCAGGGGTACGCGATAAAATAAAACACTCTATATCTGCATTCCCGTGTTATATGGCCAAGCCTTTGCTACCTCAATCTAAAAGCTGAATTAGACTGGCTTGGGCACAACCCACGGTACCTCTGGACGTCCCCATCGCCAAGGGACGGGAGTGTTGCCTCCCACGCAGCCTGTTTGGGAGCCTTCCTCCAGCCACTGCTGGCTGGTTTGGGGGATACAGAAATCAGGTTTGAAGACAACAGTGAATTTGTGCCCTGAAGGATGTATTGACCCTTAAGGGGTTTACCAAAACTCAGCACTACTTTGTGTTAGAGCTGGTCTTTCCATCCCAGGGCTAAGCTTGGGCTGTTTGAGCCCTCCAGCGACACCCCTGTGGTTTGCCTGTGACTTCGCCGGGCTGCAGATCCCTGGGCTTGTTAGTTAGAGCTGTCTCTCCTATATTAGTGTCACTTTAGCTTGTCCTGTCCTGTGGCAGGTATCCATGGTTGTTTGGCTGGGTATGACTGATGTCTCCTCTAATCCATGTCAAATGTCGAGAAGAGAAGAGCTGGGGGAAGAGGGAGTTGCCCTCGGCCAGCACAGGGGGAGCAGGAAGAGGGTCCTGCGCTGGGACCAGGGACTCTGCTGCTGCTGTGGGCTGGGGAGAGCAGAGCTGGGACCAAAACGATATCTGAGCACCTCAGAAATGAGCACAAGAGCAACACTTCTGCTGGTCCCATATTGCTGCGGGTTTTGTTTTTTGCAGCCTCTTGTGCAGAAGGTGAGTGGGGGCTGAACAAGAGATGAAGATGATTCAGTCTGTCAGAAATATGGACTGTTTTTTTCTCTTCTCTTGGGATACACTGATGACACTACACAGATGGTCAGGAGATGAAGCCCAGGGTGCCTGTGGCTGGTCATTGTGACCCATGTCTGGGTGACGTTTACAAGAGCTTGTCCAGTGAAATCTTCCGTACGTATGGCCTGTTACTAACACCATTGAGTGAGGGAGACCAAAAGCGGTACGTACAGAGATTTGGCAGTTCCTAACAGAGGCACGTACAGGCAAGGGCTTGATAATCAGCCATGTTACTGGGCTAGCAGGCGGGTTACCTACCCCCACCCCCCAAACTTCAGTCAGTGCACATAAATCCCCTTTTCTTTTCTGCCTTTTATGTCTTTCATCTTTCCTGTCTGCGAGATGGGAGAGAGCCTGCTGCTGTTCTCCTTTTTTCCTCACGCACATGATATATAGGAAAAAATATATATAATTTATAGATCCCATACACATGAAATAACATTCTGTCTGAAAAACATGCAGACACACATGAAGCATGTTGCAGAGCCTGTGGGAAATACTGTCTGCAATGGAGCTTGCTAATTATAGCAGCTCTAATGGCAGCTTCCCCCCCCCCTTCCCAACAGCAACAGAGATCAAAACCTTTTTTGTTTAAAATATTTACTGTACAGCTTGCAAAGCTTTAATCAACATAACATGGCTTTTCCTTGCAGCAGCCGCGTAATAAATATGCAATTAATAGGGAACTGAAATACACCCATTAGCTGTTTGCAGAGTCTCTTCTTCCCCACTGTAAAAATGCTTTCAGAGCAGTTAATGCTCTGCCTGCAGTCGACTGCACGGCGGAAGCGCGGGGAGCAAGGTGATCCCCCTGCCTTTTGGTGGGGAGAGTGACAAAGCGTTTCAGACAAGCTTTGCAAAGTTTGCAGTGGAATTCAGCCTTGCTCCCGCTCTGGTGGCTGTGACAAGCCTGGGCGACGCAGGCGGGCGGTGGGGCGACAGCTCCACTCACGATTTACATCATTCCTGCCTGGGAATTGGGCTTTTGAGGCTGTTGATTTTGCTTCAGTAAGTGTGACTCCGCACAGCTTCACAGGTCCAGGCACACTGATTTCCAGCAGCTTCGTATTTGCCCGGTGCAGGGCCAGCAGCAGGGAGCTGGGCATCGTGCGCCTGTGGCTCCCATAGAGCTGGGGTCACGGTGCGGCTCCTCCTGAGCTGGGGTAGCCCTCAGGCGGCCCTGGGCTTGCTGGATGGCTATAGCCATGCTGGGTCGGCACTGTAGTAGTAGCCCGCTGGCCAAGTTAGCATGCACT
Source organism: Buceros rhinoceros silvestris (assembly GCF_000710305.1). Classification (NCBI taxonomy): domain Eukaryota; kingdom Metazoa; phylum Chordata; class Aves; order Bucerotiformes; family Bucerotidae; genus Buceros; species Buceros rhinoceros. The sequence continues at coordinate 352,659 of NW_010398132.1, read as the reverse complement.
TTCTGAATTTTTTTAAGCCTTTTCTTTTTTAGAATGTTAGTTCCCCACCGTGGTTGTAGCACCATCCTGGCTCTGTCTTGGGTAGCAAGGAGACAACAAGGAGGCGGCTTGAAGACCCCTGATAGCTCAGTGGTAACGTATATATAGCATCTACTTCAGAGTGTTCTCCAAACCCATGTCCCACAAACTGTGTGATAAACTAAAGCCACAATGTGCGACAAGATCCTGAGTTGATGCAACAGCACTGGCAGATTTGCCAGCAGCCAACAAGCTCCTCATCAGTGGGATTGACCACATCCCCTTCAGCCACCTCTCAGCGCTGCTCAAGATTGTGATGCCCAGGTGGGTGTCAGGGAACCGCAATTCGTGGAGCTGCTCCATACGCAGCCAGAGTCCCAGCCAGATGCTGCTTCCCAGAAAAGCCTCCCCATCGCACGGGGAGGAGGCGCAGAGCTGTGTGCCTCCCAGCTAAGCATTAGTGAAGCTTTTTAATCTCTCACTGTGGGATTTCTTTTAGCTTCAGCATCGCGCCATAAAGTATTTCAGACAAGGTGACATTTTCCATCTGCATAAAGTGCTTGCAAACAGTGTGAATTTAACTTTTATTGGCCTGATTTAGGGGTATGGGACTGTGCATAAGTCTTGGTCGCTCAACCTATAGTCCTGCACTTTAAGTGATGAATTAGTCAGTAAAATAAACAGGGTATTATCTATCTGTACACACGTCTGCATCTTCCAAAGAAAATTAAACTTTGTTTGAATGTACGAAAGCTAATGATGGTAAAATCAACCTGGCTATAAATTACCCAAACCTCAAAACTAATCCAGAACTTTCTGAGAGCTTGAAAATGCTCTGTCTCCTGGAGCAGAAAGCCTAGCATGCAGGATGGCAGTGTGTGACCGTGCCAAACCTCTGCACGGCACTGCCTGTGCCACTTTGTCTGTCCGCCCGTCCATCTGCTTAGGTGATCACCACTCCCCATGAAGTTTGAGCAGTGGATGGGGCAAGATCCCTGTTACCACAGTTCCCATTCCCTTCTCCACGCGCTGAGGGAAAGCGTGATCCATCAGTTACCATCTGCAGCGATCAAAAAATGTTGATGTCTTAATGCCAGCCACCACACCTGCAGCTGGGGGTGATGGAATAGTGATCGAGCCATTAGCACCCAGGGCAGTGATGAGATTTTATATTTCATTTAACCCAGAACACAACATGCTGCAATGTATATATTTGTAACTGCTCCCTTGATGGTCTCTCTCGAGTATTATAAAGATTTATCATGTAGGTTTTGGTCAATACTAAATACCGTGAAATGTCAGTAGAGCAGTTCTTGGGGTTGCTTGAGCAGCAAATACCAGAATCCTACAATATCCAAAAAGAAATGAGCAGGTGAGCAGGTAACCTTAAAGAAACAAAACAAAATAAAGCCAGTCCCTAACCTTTAGAAAAGAACAACAAAGCAGAAAGGATTTTATTATTAAGTCCTCTTGACTTTTAATGAGATGCACGACTACTTGTCATTTAAGTGCTTTGAAAAGGGTAGCCATTTAGCTCTGGAAATGCTGCGCCATGGGTTTTCGGGGCCAGGCACCACATCGAGTTTCTTCTCCTTTACCTCCATGAAACCTTTGCTCAACCCTGCTTCGTGACCCTGCGATAGCAGCCGTCCTAGGTTTAACGACACAGCACAAACATCCTCTGCATCCTCCTCTCCAGAAACCTGGCTGAGAAACACCAGCTGCTCCGTGGGAGGTGGGATGGACGCCCCCTCCCAGTGCTGACACGATCCCTCCCAATCACTCCCCAGCTAATGGTGGGGGATTGCTCTGAGAAAACCCTTCAGGTTTTTTGGTTTTCTTTTTCCCCCACAGGTCAGAAGTTGGCTACTGCTTAAACATATGTTCCTGTTTCCCTGTCTCTGACTTGCAGAGTAGCTGCTAACTAACCAAAAGACAACATGGTGAGCCAAGGCTATTAGTGAATAATAATGCCATTTGCAGGCAGCAAAGGCTGAAAGGCTTCCAGAGCAGTTAGCAGTCTGCAGGCATCTCCCAGAAATGCATGAGCAGAGCTCCTGTGCATCAGCCAAAGAGCAATTATTCTTGGAAAGCATGTCTGCCTCATGCTTTAAAATCTTTTCTAGCGTCTTGAGCTAAAAAAAAAAAAAATGTGCTGAAAGAAAGCAGGGAAACTGGAGAAAGGAGCTTTACACCCTGTGACTGAACATGACTGCGGGTGTGTGCAGCTCACGGCACCCCCTGGCTCCACGCTGGGTGTCCCACGGCAGTGACAGCTGGTTGGGGTGAAACCAGGCTGAGCAGCCCAGACCCTGGCCTTCAGGAGGAGGAGGAGGAGGAGGAGGAGGCCGTGGGTAACACCCCTCAGCGGCCTTTCCAAGAGCAGAGATACAGGCAGCAGGCAAAGCTCCTCCAAAACTGCATTTTTAGGATGAACTTCAGTCAAACATGCTTGTTGTGGGTATTTTTTTTCCTTTCAGCTTTCCTGTGTTTTTTTTCCCCAAACATCTCATTTGTAGCAGAAGATTATATTCCTAACGGGATCATTTTGAGTGCAGCATTGTACACAGCTCTGCTCTTTAAAGAACTAGCATGGATCCTAACAGCTCTCCAGGCAGGAAATCTGGGGGGAGCTCTGCTTTCCTGCTTACTGATCTATCGCTGGATCCAGCGATCCCACTGAGCCCATCAGCGCAGTGTCTTGCTAGCAAATAATGACACGGGGAGCCACCAAAGGCCTCTTTTATGGTCCAAACTTGTTAACTTCAGAGAATAGTTCTTTTGCAGCATTGTTATATTTTTCAGCAAATCACTGAGATACTTGCTAGTTTATGTCACATCTTTGTTTAACCGCCTTGGTGCTATTTTTTTTCCTTTAAATTGCGTATTTCAGTTCCTACGTAAGACTTATTGTCCAAGATTTTGGTGTGTACTTTTTTTGTATCCTGTGACATCTTTTTTTGGCTCACTTAATTACGCATTTCGGTTTTGAGTACACCGGTTTATGACATCACTTGTTAATTGTTCAAGTATTCGTCTTTTCCTCCACAGCTCTGTAGCATGCAGCAGCCTTGAAGTGCTGTAGGAGCGTGGCGCAAACAGGGGAAAGAAACCATTAATGGCCTAAAGACCCTAAGATGCACTGTAGACAGGTCTGCACTATTTAATTACATATTTGGCAAATAATTAGTAAGAAATTAGCTTCTTTCTTAGTATTACAAGAGCTTTCGCAGTTTGCCACCAGACCCCTGCCCGGTGAATCCTGCTGCTCCCGGCTGCTCCTGGCCCTGCATCAGCCTGGGAGTGGGTGAAGCTGTGATTTGCACAGGTCAGGGATGGCAGCACCTGTGGGGTTTCCAGCTGACGTGCCACTCTTAGGGCTAACAGCTTCTTGTGGCACTGTAGTCATCAGCATGGGGACTGTGGCAGGCGGTCAGCTGGTGCCTAGCAGGTTAACAGGAGGTGCACTTAGCTGTCAGATCACTCCCTCAGATCACCAGCTGCTACAAGTCCATGCTCCTACTCTTTAATTTACTCCCGTAACAACCCACGTGCTGCATCGTGCCTCCCACCTCACCTCCACTTTAGGACTCCAGCTCCCTGTTACCCTTTGCATCTTCAAAAAGGGAGAGCCCCTGAGCTGCATCTCCCCATCACCGGCCCTGCTTGAATTTCAGGAGAATTAAAACCAGACCAAACCCCAAGTGATGCAGTTGCACAACTAGTTGCAGGTGTTATCCTGGGCTCCAACCCCAGCAGCATAGCCAGTAGGTTGCGTGGGATGATTCCTCACCTCTGCTCCACTCCGGTGAGAGCCCACAGGGAGTGCTGTGTCCAGCTCTGGGGTACCCAGCCTAAGAAACACATGGACTTGCTTGACTGGGTCCAGAGGAGAGCCACAAAGATGATGGAAGGCTGGAGCACCTTCCCTATGAGGACAGGGCATGCAGCCTGGAGAAGAGGAGGCTCCAGGAAGACCTTATAGCAGCCTTCCAGTACTTAAAGGGGGCCTACAGGAATGATGGGGAGGGACTCTTTATCAGGAGATGTAGTGACAGGATGAGGGGTAACGGTTTTAAACTGGAAGAGAGCAGATTTAGATTACATGTAAGGAAGAAGTTCCTCACTGTGGGTGGTGAGACACTGGCACAGGCTGCCCAGAGAGGCTGTGGATGCCCCATCCCTGGAAGTGTTCAAGGCCAGGTCAGATGGGGTTCTGAGCAGCCTGGTCTAGTGGAAGGTGTTTGTGCCCATGGCAGAGGGGCTGGAACTAGATGATATTTAAGGTCCCTTCTAACCCAAACGATTCTCTGATGGTATGATTCTGTGACGATTATGCTGAGTTCTGTGTCTGCAGGCTCAGAAGCAGTTACACGCATTTCGATAGCTGGATGAAAGGACTGTCATGGTCTATAGCCGCAGGTCTATCGAGCACTTGGCTTTCAGCTTGCAAAGATAAAGGTTTGTGTCTGCTCTGATAGAGGAAGGACCGATATGGGTCTTGTGCTGCTGGAGCAGTTGGCTGATGCAGACAAAGCACTTTCCAGGTGGCATGTGCAGGTTGGTGCCACAGCAGAAGGATTTCGAGTAACTTCCACTCAGATTTGGGAGACTAAAATCACTGATTAAGAAGCGGCCAGTTCCTCTCACACGCTCAGCCCAGAGCCATGTGTGATGCTTAACCTCCACGTAGCTGTGCACAACTGCTATATTCTCTTCTATCACACAAAGCCCAAAGACAGCCTGGAAGCTGGTTTGTGACACTGACCTCTTTGTTACATAGCTCAGACAAAGCACGCCGTGTGCTCCATGGCATGTCCAGGTACAAAAGTTTCATTTTCAAATCCGTACTGTATATTAATTCAGAAGGGATGTGTGAGTTGATGGCTCACGTTTCTGTTAGGAATGCAGCAGTTTGTGACCCATTTATAATAAAAACCTGAAAGAGAACTGAAGATGCTGAGATTCCTCATATATCCCTGCAGTATCTCACTTGTTTTACAGTAATTTGATGCTGCCTGAACACAGTAGTCGACCTTTTTTTACTCCTGCTTGCAGGGTAGAACAGCAGGGATGATAAACCTTATGCTTTAGTTCAGAAATAGCACACATCAGTGAGAGCGACCAGGGTTGCACCACGGGAGAGAGTGGATTGTGGCAGCTCAGAGCAATTCTGATTACTGAGGTTTATTATATGTACAAGAAAACCATATTGCCTGCCAGAGAAATTGCACGTTGGCCTGCTTAGGCTCTGTTTAGGGTTTGTTTGCTTTTTAAACCTAGGCTCACATCTAGTTTTGTGTCCTTTCTCCCCTGGAGTGTGTTCATTTTGGAGCCCTTGAAAGACTCAGAGTCCTGAGAACCTGAAATAGAGACTTTTGTAAGCACTGTGATGGTCATGCTCCACCTGGAGCTGGCCGTGACCAGAGTCAGCGTCAGCTGATCACACATCCAGGTTGCTGCTCTTTCCTAAAGGCAAAATTGGCATCTCACAATACCCCAAGTAAAAAAAAACCCGTGAAAGAGCTACTTGAGGTGGAGAGGGAAGCATGATACGTGCATGAAGGAGAAATCTCACTCTGGCCACTTGAAAATTGTATTTGTGCCCTAAACTAGAGAACAAAAAAATCAACAGCAGGAGTAACCTTGCATCCTGTGCAGCCTCGCTGTGTCAGGTCCGTGGACGACCAGCTTTGTTCTTGGGGCAACACAGTGGTGGGGATTGGTAAACCTCAGCACAAAGAGCATGGAAAAAAACAACAAAGCAAAACTAGCTCAGGATGAAAGCAGCACTCGGGGTCATCTGGGTGCTGGACAGCACCTGCCTTTGTGTATAGAGAAGGAAACATAGCATGAGTAATGGCTCTGAAGCAGCTACCCTGGGTGTTTATTGCACCGAGATGACTGGGGCAAATGAGACCACTTGCACTTTTTCAGTAGGCAGTACACAACGTGTGCGACTCTCACGGTGACCACAGACCTCGAGAACAGTGGGCAAGCGCCTTCCTTCTAGTAAACTGTATAATGTCTTTCCAAAACTGAGAGATCACAGGGATTTTGCCTTATTAAAGACCAGAATACATTTTGGGGCCAGGTTGTCTGGCTGTTGTAGCAGCAAATGTGGAAAGAAGGGCCTCGGGCTATTTTTCTTGACATGGAAAACTTACATGACATATCATTTGATGTGTTGATTCTATTTTTTAAACATTGCCTACCACAGAAATAAGAGCTGGCTGCAGTTCACCAGCCGTCAGCTCTGCCCCGCACAGTCCAACATTTCTGCCTTCCAGGGCAGGAGCTGAGCCCGGCCCCCGTGTCTCTGCTGGCAAGGACTGTGCTCCCACACGGGCATGAACATCTTTTCTCAGGTGTCTTCCCCACCTCCAGCACAAGCTAATCATCATCTCTGTGTTCCTCCATGAACTATTTACATGATCACAGCCAGCCTTTGGCACAATTTCCTGCTAACGCTGTAACAGGAATGGCACTCTCGTAATGACTATGCTGCCACCAGCTAAAACTGTGCTGCAAATTATCTCACCTGGCTCACAGTCTGCAGCTTGTCTACATGGGAGTCAGCTGGGCGAGCGGTTCCGCAAGAGACACGGCCCCAGATGAACCCGAACTCTTTGCGGCATGTTCCACAGGAAGCATCGTGTCCCTTTTGCTAGTCACAGAAAAGGGCAAATTCCACGGGAGCATCGCTGGCTCTGGGGCTCGTCTTCATGGCTGACAACCTGGGAGGAAAGCTTTCATCCTGAGGAACTTTGCTGAGCTCTTCTTGCATTAAGTATGTATGAAAGGAGGAGACATTCTGAAGAAAGAGTTGCTTGGGAGACTTGAAGTGGCATTTGGCTGGTGGGATCTCTCTTACTGCTGCTAGTGTGTGAGGAGGACAAAAATGAGCCCGACTGTCAGGTACTGGGAAAAAGCATGCAGCTCAAAAGCAGGGGGAAAAAAAAAAGATAAAACTGTACTTTCTGCTTTGTTGTTGATTTTTTTTATAGTTTTAAAAGCAAAATTGATCCTAAATCTTCAAGGTTGAATCTTTGGTTTTGTCAGATTTTCCTTTCAATAAAAGCATTTCAGAGCTTGTGGACAGACCTTTAAAGATTACACAAAAGGATAGTGTTGAAGTGCCGAGACAGCTGAGATCCTTCCAGTTGGAAGAATTCTCCAACCCGCACTTCCTGACAGAGGCAATGGGAGATGGCAGATGGTAGGTGGCATCTTGTTTATCAAAACAAAAACTGTGGGATCTCTTGAGGTGCTGAAAATACTACACAGCTGAAGTGAGAAGTTGTCTGTGTGCACTTACCAGCTCTTTCCTCTGAACTAAAAAACTGTTTCTGTTTGGTGCATCTTGCAGAGAAAATGAATTTAGCCAAGGAGAATTAATAGAGAGGCCATTGGTCCTGCGCTGGGTTGGAAGATAAGGTCACCAGGGCTGCCATATCTCTTACCTTAGTGAGAAAGCCCAGCGATTTGACCCCAGAAAACATCGCTGTGGGTTGGAAGGGCATCCTCGCCAGCAGGTAGCACGAATGCCACTGAGGAACTCAGCTCCAGCCATTTTAGACGACACTTCTCAATGCGCTTTTCTTGCATTCAGGTCTGCAGCATTCAGAAAGCGATCTCACATTCTCTCTTTAATATCTAAAATATTCAGAGGCTATTTGACCAGGGAGGCTCTAGGCCTGTTTTTTCTCCACACACGAATATTGCTGGGTTTTGTAAGAAATGCACATTTTTCAACGTTTCTAAATGCCTAACACTACCCCAGTTTTGGCCTAGAAAAGGCAATTAATCCGATTTATTCCTTATATGCTCCAAATTCCCAAATAACCAGGGGAGCCACAGGGGAAAGAAGAATTGCTCAAAACACGGCACAACTGTGGCACCCGCACAGGAGCTACCGAAAAAGCAGAGGCAAATGGCTCCCACGGAGAACAGCGAGGATCAGCAGCGCTTTCCTTTACAAGTCGTGCAGCTTGTGACTGCTTCCCCCGGTGGAAAACACGGGGATGGGTTAGGTAGGTAGCAGATTATGTACCGAAGCAGATGTGTACCCAAACAGATGTGGTCATTCTGCCACTGCGGCGAAGCCAGAGCAGCTTTATGGGTGAGAATGGAGATAAATTGGAATAAAAAAAGGTATGGGAGGAGAATTGGAGCACTAATGTTGCTTTTTCTTTCAAACTGCTCTGCACACATGTCACACAGTTGGATGTATGAATAGTAAATTATTCTATTCATTTCTTACTCTTGATGAACAGTAAATTAGTCTAATAACATTTACTGTTCAATTCATTGATTGTCAGAGGGAGATTAGAGGCAAATAGCTTTTAAGTCTTTCCAGCTGCAAACGTTAGAGTTGTCTAAAGTTATGATTTTTGACTGTAATTAGCTGCAGCTCCCCAGCTCGGTCTGCACCGCGCAGGCGCGCTCCCCAGCCCCTGCCCCGGCGTGTCTCTGCCAGCCGGGGCAGCTTCGGCGGCAGCCCGGCTCCCAAAGCGCTTCAGCAAGGTGAAGTGCTTGGCAAAGCAGGTAACAAAAATAACTTGAACCCACATTTACCCAAATGGCTTAACAGCCCTGCACAGCAGGAAGGCTGGGGAGTGGAGAACAGCCCTGAGAACGTGAGGCTGGAGGGGTGGCGGGGTGTGCGTGCGCGCGTGTGTGAAGTCAGGCTCTGCCATGGCATGAAAAGCCTTTCTGTTCCGTGCCTGGAGGGTGTGAAGCGCTCCTACACAGGAGGACTTCGCTGAAGTTGCTGTACCGACACCAGCAGAATACAAGTGTGCGAGCGAGGCGAACAAGGCCCATAAGCTAGCAGAGGAGCGCGTGGGTTTAAGATGGATGCCTGCCTCGTACCTGGTGTGCCTCCTGTTTGTCATCCTCCTGCCCGGGGCTGCGGCTCTGCGCTGGGATGCCGTCCTAGCAGTAGGAAGTCCCTACTGGCTATTTAACAGACACAGAATTACTTGTAGCCCAAAGAAACCATAAATAGCAGAATCATTTCAAATGCTACGAGAGCTTGGGGTTGTTTATTACCTTTATCTACACCCTCACCCGCCTTTTCTTTCACAAGTCTAAAGAAGTAAATAAAATCGCCTTCTCTTGATATGCTAGTCAGGTTTTACCTCTGTCAGAGACACGAGTGTGCTGCGAGCTGCAGCGGGGTTGAAACGCAGGCGCTTTGGGGAAACCAAACCTCTGGCCAGGATGAGAGCCCTGCTGAGACCTCTCTCCAGCACGGCGAGGCCGCTGGTGGCCATCTCCAGCGCACACCTGCTATCGAAGCAGCACCCACGGGCCCCGCACGCCTCCGGCAGCGTTTTTCAGGTGACGCCTCTAGGTCTCTGGAGGGAAGGGAGCAGCAACGGGACATCCCTGGGCTTTGGCCAGGGAGCACTGGGAGCAGCGTGGGGACCCAGCACTGGAGCTGCGTGATGAACAGCTGGGGGAAACGGCGGGTGAGGCTCGTGGCAGAGCAGCTCTGGGCACGGGGCGGCTGGGCACAGCGGGGCCGGCCAGCTCTGGCACCGGCTAACAC
>NW_010398132.1:339281-342911 GCF_000710305.1 Buceros rhinoceros silvestris | reverse complement strand
CGAGGGACACGGCCTGCCACTGGGACAGATGGGGCTGGCTCGGCTGCTGGAGATGCGGCTTCTGCTTTCTAAGCATGTGGGCTGTACACAGCAATAAAATGCCACTCACCATATTTCAGGGAAATGTTTTTCCATCAGAAAATGGAAATCTGTTAAACTCTCTGTGTGCAAACAGTTTATTTTTGGTGGAATATTCCACTGGGAAACCTGAACAGGTATTTCCTTGGCTTGGAACATGTTTGGGTTGGTCTATATTTAGCTAAGCACTCACCTGGGCTGTCGGCAATTTCTGTGAGACGTTCTCCACTTCCAGGGGCACGTTGTTGGCCTCACAGAGGCTGAGTCATCCCCTGAGCTTGGAGCGTGATGGAAGGGGAGAACAGGGTGCAGAGGCTGGACCGCGACTCCCGCAAAGGCCAATGATACTCCAGCTGCAGGCAAGGATTAATGTCAAAGCACGGTCTTATTAAAGGAAAGATTTCTAATTTCAGTTTCTCTGAGTATTTGCTCATTTCATTTCTTGGCTCTCTCTCTTTCCCGTATCACAACCCACAGTAATGACAAAACATCAAAACTTGGGGTAAATGGAGTTGTGATTGTTTGGAGGGGGTTGATTTTAAAAGCTTTGCTGTTCATGCTTTTCTTATGCTAAGGTTTTCAAATAGAAATATACACACACCTTAACAACAAAAGGCTATAATGACTGCATTGTCACCAGATAAAACTGTACTAAAAATAAATAAATGCCGCAGTTTAACGTGATTCAGTAGGCAGGGTCCTTATTATTCTTCCACCACTCAAAGGAAGATTCAATTTCAGCATAATGCACTCCACAGCTCAGTAGCATCCCTCATCTGACTAGTGCTCTTTCAAAGCTCCTCTCTGCTCGTGAATGCAGAGGGTTAAGAATAACCACAGACATGAGTGTTGTGGTCACTGATGCATATTTTTAAGTGGTAGGACATGGTGAAGCATCTTGGTTTAAGTGTAATAAAAGTGAGGTCCCGGTTTGTTAATGAGGAGCATTGTCTGCTGCAGACACTAATTTCACTACAGGGTGCAGTCTTCAAACTTTTCATTCTAATTAGAACGCATTTCCATATTCTTTATCAATTTCTTCTCTTACTGAAATCTTCACAAATGACCTTTTTTTCCTTCATTTATGACTCATCCCAAGATTTTTATTTTTCCCCAAACAATCATTCAGATGCCACCGCATTTCTCCAGTAAACATGTTCAAAAATAAATGACCTTGCCAGCTCATGCCTCCACAGTGGGAGAAGGGCATTAGCAGTGCAGAGGCAGCTACTAATAATACACAGGGAAATTAAGTATGGGAGAAGACCGTCTTCTTCTAATTCCTTGAACATTTAATTTCCAAATGCCCTGCAGTGGAATGTGTCTTGAGCAGGAGCTTAATGGCTACCAATGGAGTTCCAGCAGTGGGAAAACAAGTCCCAGCAGAACAAGGGGCATTTTGTGTGCAGAGAAAAATAGGTTATCTGCTAAGGAGGCATTTTTTATTTTCCTTCAGTCCTCCACAGCTGTGTCCAGTTCCGATTTTTATAATAAAGTAAATTATTAACTCAAGTTGACGGATTGGTTGGTGTTGGTAATAGGCTTTCAAAATGATTAGTGATATATACTCATTACCCAAATTAAAAAGCCGTATTAAAAATAAGGAGAGGAAATGTAGCAGCATTATCAAAGTAATAATTTCTATTTAGTGCATATCTTTCCTGAACTTTGGCAAACGTTGAATTATGCAAGACAAACACGAATCTGAAGGCATTCTAATTAATGATGGTATTTCTTTGCGATCAAATTAAAACCAACACATTCACAGTGCATCTGACTTATATGTTATTGCAAGTTCCTCACAATATGAGAAGATTGTTGATGTGTTTTAAAGTATTACACCGATACCCAAGTTACCAGGCTTGAACCACATTCTTCCCTTTGCAGAATAATTATTAATGGGAAAGACTTCTATAACTCAAAGTTCACCCAAATATTTGTTTTGTTATTCATCACTTCAACCATCTCAGGAAAACAAAACAAACCAAAACAAAAAAGCGGAGAGGAGTATCTTGACATCAATTAATCGTAGTTCTTTGTTATCCAGGGATTGCGATAAGTTTTCACTGACTAACAGAATCAAACAGTTACTTTCACTTTTAAGACGCTTTATAGATGAAAACACACTTACAAAATTTCTTTCAAAATAAAACAATAATCAGGCAGCTAATTAAGCACATTATAAACACCGAGCTTCTGAGTTAAAGACCTGTCCAGCTGTAACATCATTTTTACTTTATTATATGCAAAAAAACCTAATAAAAATATAATTTTGAAAAAAATCACATTAGTGATTTGCCAGAGTGAATGTAGATGTCAAAAATGCTAATCTAGAGAAGCTGTCAGGAGTTTAAATAGATTTTTCACTGACTTGCCGTTCTTAATTATAGCTCAGCACCCTGTACAGGTTAAAAATGCCGGGTTCCTTCGAAACAAGCTATGAGCTCCTCACCATCTCGTCAAATTCTCCTTCTCTTCCTTTCAAACGGATCAATCAGATGCCAACACATAACATTTTTCATTTACATCTTTTCTTAAGCTTCCTTATCCACTGCAATTATATTTTTACCCAAACCTATCCTGAAGGGGATAGAAGAGATTTCATGGAAGAGGCATAATTGGCAATTGAGCTTGCTCTTTCATGGGCTTCTTTCATGAGAAAAGATAGCGTTTTATGTTGTAGAAATTCAGCACTTAAATTAGGGGCTATGCCGGCTACTTAGTTAAATAATCTAGAATAATCAGGTCAGGAGGGAATAGCACATAGCTTTCACTTAATGTTTTGTATGAATTTTTCAGATAATGTAATTCTACCTACTCTCCAAGCATTCAAGACGGCATCAAAAAAGAGCTGCAAACCGGAGGATTGACAAGTTGCTAATCCAATCCTCTGTCTGTCACAGGGCGCCGTGTAAAAGGGATCCTTTGTTCTTTAAGAGCTGATTGAGTTCCATTAGTATCCATATTCAGAGCCCTGGGCACAATATTAATGCTAATACCGTTGTTACGGAGATGGAAAGCCGTTAAGAATGAACAATAATCAGCTCACAATATCATTGGACATATTCATGCAGCTTGTAGCGTGGTGAGATCCGATGGCTCTAAACATTTCTAAAGAGAAAACGAAAATCCAATTAACATCTTCTGTGTAAACCTCCGCGGCTACTTTCACTGGAGATGACCTTGGGCAGCTGTGTTGCAATTTTGCAATTTTGCCAGAACCTCAATTATGTCTTTAATTCAGCAGCGTCGTTGGGTTTTGCCCAAACAGAAGGCCTGGCTCCACAGCCTGCCCCTCACGCCGGGTAATGGTTGCTCACACAAGTTGCCTCAGCAGCCATTGGCAGGCTCTGCGCCGAGCTGCAGCACAGACGGGCAGCAACCAGCCTTCGGGCTTTGCAAGTCCATGGGGATGTTCAAGCCAACCAGCAAGAAAACTCCTTTTCTCTCCCTCTCCCACCTCCAGTGAAAATCCCAGCTCTCAGATGTGCCCTTCCATCACGATTCGGGCAGCATCCCAGTTGTGGCTGTTCTGGGGCAGATGGCTGGTGA
>NW_010398132.1:336862-339115 GCF_000710305.1 Buceros rhinoceros silvestris | reverse complement strand
GCTAAGGGCTGCCTGCTGATGACACACGCGGTGAGGGGAGGAGAGGCTCCAGGGTGCAGGGCTTCGCTACAGCCCGATGGGAATGGCACACCCAGGCCTTGCAGCCCAGCTGCCTGGACTCAGGGTTGTCCAGCCTATGTTCAAAAGAAAATCTGCTCCTTTAGAACAAACGTTCCTTGCTATCAGTTTGAATTTGACCTAGAAAAACTCTAATTATGAGCAAAATTCAGCCTGATAGGAAAAAAAAAAAAAGGAGTATCTTTCTTTGGGGCAGGATAAGAATTTACCTGCATTAATTGCCCTAAGTAGGGTGAGGAATTAACTGCCATGGAAGAGCTCACAAAGAATTTATTTTTGGAGTATTTGACTATACTGTCCACTTGGTGTTTTTCATTAAGCCAGAAAGTAAACGTAAGTTTTCACAACCTGTCCTCCATATCTCTTTTTATTTTTGACAAGCAACCTCCAATTAAATAGCAGACATTGCATCCCAGCGAGCACTCATCCTGGTGGCCACATATAGCCAGATGGGTCTGGTCCTGATCACCAGGAGTAGGACTCTTGAAGGAGTGAGGATCTCGATGGGAAGAAGCACCTTCATTTCCGGCCAGCATGGACAGCTTCTGGACATAAAGCTTTCTCTCTTGTGACTGCACAACTCACAGCAAGAGAGGCGGAAGACTTGTTACTGCCTGTGCTAGTGCCACCAAGATGTCCAACATGAACCGTAAGCTGTGTTCAACCTGAAACATTGTTAGAGCTGCTGTCAACACCACAAGTGAAGGATCCCAAAATATAAAGCATCTCGGACTCTTTCTTTTCACTTCTTTTTCATTATGCCAGGACGACGCTGCCTTATCTCAAACACACACTCGCATATTTGCGCTCTATAATGGAGAAACAGCACTACATACAGGACCCTAAAAGTAAACACCAAACTCTGCAAATTTGGTGTATAATTAGGAAGATTCTTTTGGACTTCTCCCCTCCCCCCCCCCGCACTAACATGAGTTACAAAAAATGTTCCCATTTTTGAACTTTTATGGGCTTCCCCCCCCCCCCCCCCCCCAAAAAAACCCTAACCAACCCCCCCAAAAACCTGTTACTGCTTGATTTGACTGTCATCTGTGTCACTCCTGTGGAAAGATTTTCTCTGTGTTAGAAAGGGAAAATCAGAACTGCAAGGTAATAACTTGTTACAATGGTGAGATTTGAGGAAGAAAATAATGAAGCAGAGCTGCCAACAGCACCAGGATGTTGTACCTCCTCCATAAATGAAACAGGTCAGGATCACCCTTTGCTTTAGAGGGTGTCCCTCGGGAAGGACCAGCACAGACCTTGCACCTGATGGACTCAAACATCCTTCGAGCACCTGTACCTTTTGCTGGCCAGGCGCGTAGAGGTTGAGCTGAATACTGGCTGTGACCCTCAACTGAAAAGAAAACAGCTTCCCTCAAACATCCCCAGCCCAAGACCAACAAACCAAACTCAGTCTCAAGTTTATCCTTTTGATTTAATTTCCTAGTGTATTAATTTTAGGCATTCAATCTCATTGATCTATTGAGTCCATCTCAGCTGTGACCTTGATTTGATTGCTTAACTGGCTTAGCGAAGCCCAGATGCATCAGCTCTGCAATGGGCTCGCTTGATTTCCATACGTGCTTGCTTATCCTTTTTTGTAAGACCTATAAAAAGCAAACAGAACTGATTTTGCATAAAATGGCAGTCAAGCTTAGAAATTCCGGGGCAAAGATAATCTCAGGTATATGCATGCCACTTCTCTCCTCCTGGAATAAGCAGAACGGTTTCATCTTGCCTTGTTCAGATCTGCAAATGTTTGAGTGTTGACACGTGCCCTTCAGTAAAACGTTCTAGTTTAACAGATCACTGTCCAGTAACAGCTTGGCTGTTACACGAGCTCTCCTTTTCTTCAGACGACTGCTGTGGGGGTTGTTTCCACCGGTAGATGCGGAGCCAGGAACAGCCGGCGGCAATATGTTCTGCAGATACAGAAGACTTCCTCTTAAGTCTCACTCAGGATCCTATTGCCGTTATCCCGGGCTGAACCAAATCTCTGCTGCTGCTGCTGCTGCTGCTGCTGTGATTTTAAGCATGCTGATGCAACGCGCTGACATTTCTGTGTTTGCTTCATTTGCATTTAAACAATCAAGATTTTTAATTAAAATGCATAAATGAATCATCCACTTAAAGTCCTATCTCCCGTGTTATTTATTTTTTATATTAAACCTTCAG
>NW_010398132.1:329251-336650 GCF_000710305.1 Buceros rhinoceros silvestris | reverse complement strand
CTAAAATGATCCCATCAGCAGTGAAATATTTGACAAATCTGATGTTAAATTTTTCATCCCTAGCTTTCAGCACTTGTGGCCCATTAAGATAAATAATGTCTCACACTTTTGATCTATTCTTTGAAGCTCTCTGGGACCAGCACTCTCTTGAAGAGGGAGAGGTACGGGTCAAAAGGATGGTTTGAGATCCAAATGATGCTCTCCTGATGGCTTTCCTCAGCTAGCCCAGCACAGCCACAGCGGTAAGAGTGTCCTCTAGTTCTCCAGCATCCTCCACCTGTGACAACTCGCTCCTTTGTGTATAGTGACAGAATTTGGCAGTTTGGAACCAACCTGTTGATGGAACAGAGAGTAATGTGGACTTTCTCCTAAGTGAAACCCATTTTCTTTATGCCTTTTTCCCTGCTCTGACAGTGGTATCTGCAGCCGTCACAAAAGCTCCCACTCCTTCCAGAAAGCACTACTTTCCAGCTGGGCACTGAAATTTAACTCCAGGGAAAGTAATTTGTCCCGAGAACTGCATCTAATATAGGAGAATAAAGCAGAAAACACACTCTGCTGCTAGCTGCTCTCAGAGGATTGCTGTAAAACTAAACTAATAACAATGCAACATTCCTTCAAAAACTGAAATCTTGCTCACATGCTAAGAAGCTGTAAGAGTAACAGCATCATCTGGTGGCTTCTGCCACAAAGAATGGATTAATTGATTTTTTTTTTGTTCTACTTTCATTTAAATTCCTCATCTCTCAGGTGAGGCCAGGTCCTGAAGGAATGTGTGAGAGGAAAAACACACAGAAAATTATAAAAATGAGAGAAGGTAGTAATGCAATCCTCAGCTATAGTGAAACATTAAACTGCAACTGAGTATCTCAGATCTTTTTAAAAGGATTCTTGAAAGAACATTGAAAACCACCATCCTCATTGAAGTCAAGCTTCATTTAAGGCAATGCCAGATGTGGTTGGGATTTTCAAAGCATACATTAAGAACAGGAATGATGCCGCTAAAGGCCATGAACCTTAGATAAGGACTGATGCAAACCTCGACAAAACCTGAAGACAATTTCTTTCCACTGTTTCTTTTGTAAGTGCCAAACCAAATCCTTCCAACTCCTCCTGCATCTTCCTTTTGGAATTCTTATTATTGATCCTCTTAACTTCTGGAGAGGCGGTATGTAAAAATGAGATGAACATATATTAGTTTGCAAAAGAGTTTCAGCTGTGAACAAGTGCTATTATGATTATGAGTGTAAAACAAGCTAATCCACCGAAGCTTACATGTGCGGTTAGTGTAGCTCTGGAGGCTGAATCAGGCTGCCTTAGGTATTAAACCTCCCTGACCTCAATGGGCTGCAGTATTCCCAGAAGTGCCCAAGGTTCCCGGTCTGCAATCCAGATGAAGCAGAAGGGCCACACTAGCCTATAGAACCTGAAGTCTTCAGGATTAGTTGCGGCAAAAGCTTATTAACAAGGCAATAAAGTGAAAATTATTCCTTCTGGCTTTATTGGTGCACAATGTCTGTTTTACATTCATGCAGTTTCTGTCCTATCCTTGGCAGTTGTCTTCTTTGTTGTATTCTTACAAAGAGAGAAATATCAAAACATTAATTTAAGCTGTCACAATGCAAAGGGCTGACAGTCATATAAAGAATTATCATTATGGCAGAGAACGGAGACAAGTTAGCGAATGAAAATTAAAGCGACTAGCTAAACAGAACCGAACTTCTTCAAAAATCTAGGATATTGCCATGACAATTCGAATTGCTCCAACTTTTTCTTTTTGTGTTTTTCAGCACTTTCCTACACAGTCTATTATCAATCTGATAGGGAAAAGAAAGAAAAAGAAGTCACTTCAGATACAGCTAGTTTTAGTGAAATATATGTTTCGAAAGAGAAGATTCATCCTGTACAAGTTTGTGCAATAAGATAAACAGCAACTGATGTCAATCTTAGTAATTTTCCATAATTGTAGAAGTCAGACTGACCAAGATTACAGCCTGTCTAACCCCTCTTACTAATGCATATAGTATAGAAGTGTTTCTTCATTCACTTCAGGGATTTTTTGGAAAACAAGGATGATTCCTTTCTAGTAAAGGTGGGGGGGGAGGGGGGTCAGCATCTCAAAATGCTTTGTATATTCCTAAGAATCATTTTAATTACTTTACAAATAAGATAAGGAAGAGAGTGGCTGAAAGAAGAAAATAATCACTTAATTCTTGTGCTAATCTTTTCAGCCATAGCTCTTGGAACATTTTACCATGGCTCTGAAGAGAGTGAGAGCACAAGAGTCTCAAAGTGCATGTCCATGCCCAGCAAGCTAGACCTCTGCAGCCTGAGTAACGTGCACTTACGGTACAGTAAACCAACAGATTCTTCGTCATAAGACAAGTTTTCAGCAGGGAGCACAATGCTTAGCCTTGTGCTCTGTTCTCTCACCGTATGCTACCTGGGTAAGATGAAGATGCGAGGAGTTTAAAGAGTTGGTGAAACTCCACATCCCATCTTCCACCCGAATGTCCGCTGCCTTCTAGCTATAGTATCTGCAGTGCAAATTAAGTCAGTTAGCATTGCAGTGGCTAACTGATCAGACTACTAATGAAGCATGAGTCCACAAGATTGCTTTATGTAGTCGCAATTTATAATTAATTCTCATAAACATAAGCAATCATTGAGTTAGTTCAGCTAGCACATCAAAACCAGATGAAAACACCAAAGGCTGAGCAAATCAGCCTTCCCAAGGTAGATGAATGAGAAGCTTACATGACTAATGCCAGCAGGACAGAGGCACAAAACTCCCCGTGGATGTAAGGACATAAGATCCTTTCTACTTGTTCATCATCCTTATGTGCCTCTAAGCACTGTAATCCCGGAATTAGAAAAGCAGCCTGTTTAGACACACCACAGTAGGTAGCCTTGAGGTTGTGTGTATATTCAGCAGCAGCAGGTGCTCAATCCCACAGATGCCAAGACCAACCTGCCAGCGCTGCCAGCCAGAGCTGTCTGGCCAAGGCCTGGTGTGTCCTCACAGAGTCGGACTCTCTGCGCAGTGAAGTCACACCTAAAACATCTGCACAGATCATAAGTTAATAGGAGAACAGGGAAGGACTGCAAATCACTGTTATGCTCCAAATAAATCAGATGTACCTTATGACTTGGGAAAGCAGACAAGAAAACACTTAGCAACGTAATAAACTTGAAGTGCTGCAGTTGCACCAAAGGTAGCTTCAGTCCCATAAATGTAATAATTATTTTTTATGATTGTGATCTCAAAAATGTTAAGTTTTGCTAAGAAGAGGTATTTGCAATTCACTCTGATTATTATCTGTGAAGAGCGTGAACATGTTGAAGAGCTTTGCCACATTTGCTTTGGCCTCCGACCCCTCTTTGCAGTGTCCTGAACCAGCTGGCAGAACATCAGGCACTTTAGAAACTCCTCCTTGAAGGATTCAGACAGCCCTGGAATTATTTGGGTTACTCAAATGGAGAGCCTTTGTATAAGCTCTCCTTCTACTGATCTCAGGGCTCTTAGGACTGGCTTTGCTTTTCACATTTTTCTCTCTCTCTCATTCATTTTTTAATCAGATATGTTTTACTGTGAGGAAGAATTCGACCATTTATTATTGTATTCTAAGAAAGAAGCCTGCTAGACGAAACATTCAAGGTAATTTCATTTTTGCAATAGGAGATATAATTGAAGAATCATATTTTCAATGTAAGACACTATCTAAAACTAGTCCCTGGTATGAACCCTGGTCAACTATATACAATCCTCTTTAATATGGCCTTTGATAGTACTCGTTTAGCACTCTAGTGCAAAGTCTCAAAAAGGGCATTGAATGAAATTAGTTTCCCAAAGAACTGGAATAGTAACAGAAATCTCATTCTCTGAATTAATGACAATCTTAAAATCTCAACTGCTTTGAAACAGCACATTAATCCACAATGAAAATGTTTGCAGAGCATTTAAAAAATACAAACAGGATTAGCAGAGAACTTCCCAAGGACAAGATGTATTTGATTTGATTTGAAGACTGAAAGGAAAGTTCAGTGCCTTAAGTTTCTTGGTTTTGGTTTTTTTTTTAAAAAGAGGTTTAGAGAGAGAAACTCTAACTAGATGAGGGAACAAACCAATCATCCCCTTCTCTCCCCCAAACACCAATTTGAGTACTGCAAAGTTTATTTAGCAACCATACATCACCACCACAAATATAAATGTGACTTCTCGTTGTTGTAGCCCGGCTGTCAACGGGTCTGCAACAGCACTGCCCGTAATCCCTGTCCCTCCAGCGCTGAAAGGCAGCCTCAGTCTGTAAGAGCCTCCTGTACCCCCCGAGCTCGCCAGAGCTCGTGCCGAGATGTTTTCATCTGTGTGCCTCCACACACCTAGGGAAGCACCTAGCTCACGACCTAAGTAGTTTTGGGCCGTAGGAAGGGGAGGTACTTTCAGGGCAGGAAGCCATCTCTTCCACACCAGACCCTTACTTTATGGTGGGATGAACTGACTCCTCTCTCTTTTGACTGCAGGAGGAGATTAAGCAACAAGCTTGCACTAGATAATCAAGTTTCAGAAGGCTCAAATTAGGTTAGGGGAATCCTACCCAAAACATTTTTGGGCCTGGTCTTCAGCTAATCTATGTACACCTAGACTTGCCCCTTGATGGAGCATGTGCTGTTTTCCCCCAGCGAAAGTTCTGGCCTTTAAGTTTCACGCTGCATTCTGGATCCAGGAAGCGATGAGAGAAAATCTTCTGTAGGACAGAAGACAAAAGGCTGCCAAAAGAGGAGTAACAACTGCCTTGACTGCACCTCCATGACGCTGCTGGTCCCACCTGGAGAGCATATTTCTCCCTGTGGCTTCTCACCAGCTTCTCATTGCTCCTTCACCTTCCCTTTGGGGCTGAGCAGAGCTGTAGCACCAGGTCTGAACTAACTATCACCGTTCAAAGAGAGATTGCAGTGCTGCCAAGTGCGAGCGAAGGACAAAGGCAGACCGGAGTAAAGGTCAGCCTCGGGAAGACGAAACAGAGCACTGTCTACAAATTGTCATGTCTGAGAGGTACGGGCTTAAGAAAGCTCATCCTCACACAGAAGAAAGGATCTCTTAACAGCACCAGTCTCTGGCTTCATTTCTGCACCAGGTCAGGACTGGCCTGGTGACCACTGCTGAAGGAGGGAGGAAGCCTTCCCACCCGCTCCGTCCTGCTCCTCACTTTAAACCTTGCACATCTGCACGCGCATCTCAGCACCTGCGCTGGGGGACCCACTTTCTTAAAGTGAATTTAGAATGAGATGAAGAGGGATTGTTTTGGGAGCAAAGAGCAAACCTCCGCTAAGCCTTAAAACCCGTTCTTAGCAGACTTTGTGATTGCTCCAGGGGTGTATACGCTCACGTTTATGTACTTCTGCAGTAGAAAAAGTGCAGCAAAAATGATTAAACACAGGAGGAAAGAGGCTTCCATCTAAAAGGTGATTAAAAAGCCTAGCATTGTTTAGTTTGCAAAACACTAGAGTAAAAGATGATATAACAGAAGCAGGGAGAAGGGGCTATTTATTCTGTTTTCTCTCAAGAACAAACATGCATGGAAAGGTGAAGGAAAAACTCCGACAACGTTTGTGCAGTGTATAACCAACCCTGCAACTTATTGCTGCAGGAGATTAGGCAAATTTTTCAGAAATATTTCTAAATGTGTTAGACACTAAAGTAAGAAGTCTTAGTCACCAAGGTGAAGGAAAAGCAAAACACAAACAACCTCCCCGAAGTGTAAGGACAGTTAGTCCCTGTCCTTGTGCTTAGGTTGGTTAGAGATGGAATTTTTGTCTCCAGGGGGACAGCATTATTTATTTATCAAGTGCATGATATGGAAGTGCTTGCTTCCTTCAAGCAGGAGGTTCTGTGCAAGGCAATTAAAAGCGTCAGTAAATGCCGCCGTGTGAAGCCATTGCCAGAAGATTTCTCCCGGAATGCATAAACTTGATAACGGTCAAGCGGCTCAGGTTTAGTTACTTTGTTCTTAGCTCGTTATTTTCCCCAATGAACTTCAGCTACAGCTAGGTAACAGTCAAGGCTGTGAATGAAAATTGAAGGAAAAATATTCACGTCTCTGGAAAGCTCTTTGCTAATTTTGCTTGTTTCTATGCACTTGAAAATACCAAGCAAACGTTTTCACTGCGGGTATAGCCTGTTTCGAGAATAAAAGAGAAACAGTTGTACCTCCAACACTGCTTCAGGTAGTCAGTGAGTGCATTTTAAGGGTCCCCTCTGCATCACACGGTGCCGAGAGTGGCCTCGGAGCGAGCGGTCGGGGCGCTGATGCAACATGGCAGTCCTGTGCCACGCAGCCTGAGCGTCTGCAGCTTGTGCTGTCAGATCTGGAACGCGCTGGGAAGCAGGGAAGGTGCTGCTGTGAGCTGAATTAGTACCTGCTTAAAATGTACATGGACACGGAGAACAAACCGCCTTTTACAAAGAATTTGAAATGCTGCTTTTGGCTTATGAACAGTTCTCTTGCAACTGTCAGGCCATCTGCTTGGAGAGGGGTCTGTACAGTCATGAAAAGGATCTTAAAATATACTCTCCTCATAAACATCTTTTGTTTGGAAAATCCACATGCACCACATAATGCAGTAAATGGCAGCACAGGCTGAACTGAACCATTTTTAAATGCCGAGGATGCAACCTTGGATACGGCTCCCCCCGCCCCCGCCTCCCCTCTATTAATAAGCTCGCTCTAAACGCACTCTTAGACACATTCTCTTCCAGACTCAGATTGGCAGCGCCCACCTGCTGGGAAACATGCAAAGATAACTTCCTTGGGTACATCCAAAATACCAAACCGGGTTGTGGGCACAAAGGAACAGGCTTCTGCAGAGCAGCTCTCTCCGAGATGACATCACTCTCCCAGCCAGTTTTCTGCCTACACTGCACCACTTTGTACGGGGTGCGCTCGTGTGTGTGTGTGTGTGTGTGTGTGTGTGTGTGTGTGTGTGTGTGTGTGTGTGTGTGTGTGTGTGTGTGTGTGTGTGTAAGAAAAACAGCAAACGTCCGTGTGTATACAATCAGAAGCGCCAAATTAAGGGTGTGCGCGCACATCTCATTCCAGCGTTTTCTAACTTTTGGGAGCTTAGTTTGTTTGGATCTGTCTGGTACGTGAATATATACCACACATCCATATGCACATAAACCTTCCCTTTGTTGGCATGCTGAGAATATAAAATTGCGTGTATCAGAACAGGGTTACGCTTTGCTCACTTTTATTTTTCTTTTTATTTTCATCATGCTTTGGTCATTTTTTTGTTTACCCGCTTCCTGATATTCTAATACAAGTTCAAATACATAAAATGCTAATTTTCTTTTACATAAAAACGCCATGAAACTTTCTGGCTTTCTTTATAAACAAATTTC
>NW_010398132.1:304248-329128 GCF_000710305.1 Buceros rhinoceros silvestris | reverse complement strand
TGGGATGCTGTATAACAAGTAAAAAAGAAATACTGTTTAATTATCTTCCATATAAAATCCAATAAAACGTTCTGGCTTTTCTTATTTTTCTGTACTGGGGATTAACATCAGCGTCTTTGTGATGAGAAATCTGCATTCATGGCTCCTCTATTTAGATTTAAATAGGAATTATAGTTCTTGGCAGAAAGGGATCTGTCAAATATCACAGCATTTGTGGCAGGTGGTCACTGCATTGCTTAGTACAGGCACTGCCTGCTTAACCATAGCCTGAAGTAAACATCAAAAGTCAATTATTCTCTTTGTAAATATTTTATTTATATTTTGGAGGCTAACAAACATCTTTTCAGTGCTTGGCTGAGACCTTCCTCCATAGATCAAAATCCTACTGAACCTGCATTTGGGTGGTTAAAAACGTGTTTCGCAATGCGGGGATACCAGCACAGCTACCAGTGTGTATTAGGCTTCATAACACAATCCTCTGCTTGGAAACCTTTAATGACTTGGCTGGTCTAAAGTGGACAGAGCTAAAACTTGTCATGGTTGTTATCATTGCAGCTGCCAATTAGTATGACAATCGTGTATTATTTTGCCAAAATCCCTTTCCTCAGTTAAACTGTATTTTGAATACAAACCCTGCAAAAGAAGAAAAAAAAAAAAGCATCTATTTCCTTGGATTTAACATTTTGGGGGTGGGAGAGCAGAAGGTCTGGCTTAATAGCAAGATGGAGGTGAACAGAGCGGCCCAGCAGAGGTAGCGAATACACATGGAGCAGCAAATGTGGAACAAGAGTTGAACTCTGAGGGTCAAATGCCTTGAAGAAGTGTCTTGTTGTAGGGTAAACCTACTAAAATAAAATGTCAGTATCTGGCAACAGTTATGCATACACGGCAGAATCTGTCCCAAAACCACTACCGTGGGGAAAACGCCTAAAGATGCTGCAACAGATTTTAGATTCTTATTTGAACCCTATCTGAACTCTTTGGGCCATTAACTAATCAGATCATCTCATTTAAACAATGTTATAGAAATAATCAAGTACTTCTGCCTGCATAAATATATGTTGAATATATTTACCTTAAAGAACCGGAATTTTCTTGGGTATTTATTCCTGACATTCAAGAAACAGAAGGAGTACAAAATGTTAAGGGGAAGCAGAATTTCTCCGAGATGGGGCTGTGGGTAATTTTCTCTGTAAGCCTGTTTGGTGGTGAGTTAATTGACTCCCACATTACCGAAATGGCGATGTACTAAAGCACTGGGTGCTCGTTTTCCTTCGCTATTTGACTGGCAAAGGCCATCTGTTCTACCCCATCCATCCACATGCACAGCGTCTATTGTTGTCAACAGGATTCACACACACGTGGATCAAGGCAAGCGTGTGCCTATAACTGTTTTGATCCTTAGAAGATGGATTTTTCATTTTCTTTGTTTCTTTGTGCTCACCCAGTAATAATACTTGTCATCGGAGAATTCATATTGATCTTGCCATTGCCTTAAAATTGGATGACAATTACTATCTTTGTCAAAATTCGATCTGATGAAATGGCTCCAATTAGGAAGGAAGAAGAAGGAATCCATCACAGCGGGGAACACTGCGTTTGGCTCCAAAGTTGGGCAGCTTCTCTTAAAGGGAAGGAGCAAATGGGAAAAAAATGTAACAGCGATCAGGATGCGAGTCTCAAAATCCACAGAAATCAGGTATATCTGTGCAGTGAACAGCCATTTAATTCTTGCAGTCCATATCTGTCTGCAAATCTGAGCTGGAGCTCCGCTGAGCTGACAATAAATGTCAGTAACTGTTGTTTTCATTTTCTGATCTGGTCAGACACGCAGCGGCAGCTGACGCCAGCCTTTGTGCATTTTCAGATCCAGTTCTGATCATCAGTATAATTATAATACATTATCGGGACTAGATTTGCTGAAGTTCACGAAACGACAACAGCATAAATTACATCATGTTTCCAGATACTGATCTCACCTTGAAACTAACTCTAAAGAGGCAGCAGAAGAATTAAAAACAAAATAAGGAGGGCACTGCCATTGCCGCTAATATTGGCACTAAAGCAAACAACTTATCCTGGCTAATTACAAATAAAATTGAGCTAATCACAGATTATTTAGTTTATAAATCAGCCCTTGAAATTAGTGTGTGCATTTACGTGCACGTAGGGGTGGGGGATTTTCCAAAACAAAGATGGTGGTTTCACATTGAGTGAATGTTTTACTCCTTTAGAAAAACTCCCAGTATTCAGCTTGCAAGCAGGAAATGAGGGGCCAGATTCACTGCTGGGCTGTAATTCTGGTGCTGCCCTGCCTGGGAGCTGGGAGATGTATGTTAGCGCTTGGCTCTGCCCGAAGGACTGGAAGCCTCCACCCACCCAGCAGAACCATCTCAGCTCAAGGCCTTTCTTGTGGGGGTTTCTCTGAATCAGGCCAGTAAATGCTGTTTCCTCACAAATAAAAGTGTGGCAGGACCTGGGCTTTTGGAGTTGTACAGTTGCGTGAGCTCCCGATCATGAGGCAACAGAGATCACCCGCCTGAAAAATCGCCTTTTCTTAACTACATGGAAGAGCTCCACAAGAGACGGAAGGAACCCAACCAAGCACACCATGCTTGGAGCAAGCGGTTACTTTCCAAGCTTTAAATGTAGGATTAGTGTGATGCAGGTGTGAGTCACCACCTCGAACAGCAGCAGGCTCTCTGCTAAAGAAGGTGGCTAAGCTGGTGCTAACAAGTCTTCCTCTAGCAAGCCGGGTGGACATAATTCCCTTCTCCCCAAATCTTTCTCCCCCACCTCTGTTTTCATTAGCTAAACCTACTTACTGACTGTGACCTACATTTGCAATAGTTCCAGACTGCAACCGACCCGTGTTTCTGGGGAATTTGCTATTTGCTAAAAATTTTAATCCAACCCATTTGAAAATGTTATATGCTAACTGAGCAAACACCGCAATCAGAAAAGTATACAAAAGCCATGCAACTGTCCTGGACTTGTTTGCAACACGCAGCTATTAATGAGCATCTGGGATGACTGTGGTATCTTGTACTATGGATCTCATGATCTGTACAATAATGGCTGATTTTAATTGACTTTTGCTTCATATAGCAAATCCCAACTGGAGAAGTTCCAGGATGCCGCCAGTGAAGAGCTGTGGGCGGGTGCATGTTTTGAAGTGATGGTAAACATTGTGACATATACTGTGTGTACCACATATTCTCACATGCACATTTTGACTTTTGTTGCCTTGGCTTTCACACAGCATTTCTAACATAGACATTCCTATTTGCCAGTTTGAGTGGAAATCTGTTAATATGTGAACACTGCTCGCCAGCCTGTACCACCATGGCTGGACTTTCAGTACTCATTTTTTCCCACGGGCCACCCAGCCCTGTGTCCTCAGAGGGGCTCCACAGGGCTGTGGTGTCCGTGTGAGCAGCACTGGTAGAACTGGGCAAACGTGGAGCGCTGAGAGCTGCTATGAGAAACCCTAACTTTGAGAACTTGTGACTCAGCTCAGTAGGATCCACCAGTTCTCGATGTAGTAACGTTGCCAAGGAGGCCTTGCTCTTTTACTGCCATGAATCCTCTTCTCCTTTCAAGAGGCTCTGGTAACTAATGCCAACCTTGCTCAAGCCATTTTAGCGCTTAAAGTACTAAAGGTATTAAAACACCTTTAAAGGTCTGGGACTAAGAGCCAGGTTACCTGTATGATGTGTTCTAATGATTAGCCAACCCTCCTGCTTGAACTGCGTCCTGCATCCACAGCGGCTCTTTGGGATCCTGGACTCAGCCAAGATTTGCACAGGATTTTTAGTCTGACATGTTAAAAAGTCTCCTGCTGCATATCCCATCCTGCCTGGCTGCAATAGATGTGGCTGGTATTACACTAACAATTTGGCTTTAGGCTCTTTCTAGAAAAACATTTGCATCACGTACAGCAAAGCTACAAGGTATTTAGAGGGACTGAAGTGATGTGCAGCCTCGCCCTAGCCATGAGGTGCCCAGAGCACAGGGAGGGTGCTCTGCTGCTGCCCACAGCTCTGCCCATGGTCCCCAGAGACGTAGCCAGAGAGCTTCTGATACCGCTGCAGCGGCTCCTCCGCTTCACTGCTGAAATTTTTTTTAAAAAAAGGAAGGAAGAACAAAAGGATCCATTTTTCCTCGCTGCAGCATAACCACTTCTCACAGAGACCACGTGGTTGCAGATGACTGTTAGGCAAGATTCATGCAAGAGAGATTTGTACGTGAGCACAGCGCGAGGAAGCCAGTGCCAGCGCAAAGTTGCTGCTCAGATCTGCCGAGCCAAACACAATGAAAGAAACACTGGTGAATGGGTAATACTTCCATCACATCCAATTCTAACATTATCCAGCAAACTGCCTTGCCAGGAGCCTTCTTTGTATTGCAGGAAGCCATCTGTGATGGTAACTAAACCGAGAACAGAACAGGATTCACGATGGAACGCTCGTCAGAAGTACCCCCCTCAAGCGCCCGCTCTGTGGTGCCCATGTTGCCAGAAGCAACATCTCTTTGAAGGTGAGGAAAGCACTACCACCACAAGCCCCAGAACTACCCCAGGTGGATGCTCTGCCTTTCACCTGCTGCCTTTCCTGAGGGGTCCCTACAATCTCCATGGCTTGAACCATAATTTGTCCTTGGCTGGGACCACTAATGGCTATGGAGATGGTGGGTGGGATGGTGGGATCGTTCTGAACATGTTATCTAAGGCCTCAGTTTCAGGCTTTTTAACATACCTCCTGGCAGAAAGTGCTGATTGTTTTCATTGATCTCTGCTGTTTCTGGTTTAATTTTTCTTTCTCTATCTCCAAGTCTCTATCTTCGGTCTCTTTCTTTGCCAAACTATTTATTTGTTGCTGGATAATTATGGGTTTGTGTTTCAGATAGCTTCCTATTTTGTCCATCTTTCCATTCGATTGTCCACATATTTTTTCTCTGGAAATATTGCCTTATTGTGCAGTGGCATGTGGCTATCTGCTAAGGCCAGTATTACTCCTTGAGAATTTTTTTCTGTGCATCGTCAAGGGTTTAAGTGGAAAGCCTTCAGCACAGTGCAAATTTCACTCCTGAGAATATCCATCTTTTGAGGTAGCTGATTTTAATTAAAGAATACTCTCTCCCCCTCTCTCTCTCTGGATTATACTTTAATTTCAGTCTCTATCACAACAGTAGATACTTCTTAGATAAAATGTATTTTCGTCTCTTTTCATCCATGATTATCTGTAGTTCTTAAACACTTGGGGTCAGCAGCTGGTCCCCAGTTGATGTAGTTCAGGAATAATTCTATTCAAAGAAATTAATTCAGAACAAAATTGGCATTAGGTTCAAAATAAGGCAAAATGTTCATAATATTTTCCCCTCATTTTATATGCAAGACTGAAACTCTCAGAAATACCAGTAATAACAATTGTGGTAATAAACAATAATCTCTGATATGTATAGCACTTTTCACCGGAGCAGTTTAGACATAACTGCACTAAGCTGCTGTCATTTGAAGAAATGTCATTATCCTAATTTTACACAAGGGAAAGGAAAAGGTGGCAGGAAGTTGAGAAAGCAGCTGAAAGTCACATAACGAGAACTGAACCTTCATCTCCTGATCTCCTGTTTCTAATTCCCTAAGCACAGAGAGAACCTGGTCCCAGGGGATATAAAATTGAGGTCTTGAGAGTTAATAGATGCAGAAGAATCAACACTATTCAAACACCAATACGGTTTGAGTTTCTGCCTCCATCATCTTGTCACATTGTGATTGGAATAACACTGGTATCATTCTTTAAATTGTTTGTGCATGATTAATTTGCGCAGTTAAACCATCTCCAGATTTCTCAGAGAGGTGCTGCTCCTGGGCAGCGAAACTCTAGCTACAGATTTACAGCTCCGCTGCTGCGAAGGAGGCTGGAGTGAAACCCTGCCGCTCTTGAAGCCAAAGGCAAAACTTCTCCCTACGGTGGAACGAGTATCCTGCCCAGGGTCCCCATGGCCGTGAGGACCCCCCTGCAACCAACCAGTGCTCTGTTGTATGAAACAGTAACATAGGCGTGTGCACATACATACGTGTCTCTCTGTGTGGCAGACATACAGGTGCATATAACCACTCATGGAAATTATGGGATGAGTTCAAGCTGGCAAGATGGGCTTGTTCTGTTTTCTGTGCACTGAGTGACACGAAGCAAGTGCACCAGCCGTTACACACATTTTCCCCCCTTTCTTTTGTCTGCTTTTTGTTTGTTTTAATGCCCGCTCCAGCCTACATGCAGCATAGATATGTATCTCTGCTTGCTCATGCACCTCTGATCTAAAGAGAACTAAAGGAGAAAATATGAATGTAGGATAAGTGTAGGAATAAAATGTGCCTTGGCAAAGTGCTCTAAACTGCCTTTCTGCCAGTAAGCCATTAATTTGAGCTTCTTTGTTTTCTCCAAGCTCAGAATAATTCCCATTTGCCTTTACTCGCTATCTAGAGCAGAAAGGAAGAGGTCCCTTTTCTGAGCATGGATGAAATAGGAAACTTTTTGTATTAATGAAGAATAGGGCTTGGAATTCTGGGGTTTCTACCACTGGGACCCAAAATAACTTGAGATCCTGCTATTTTAATTAACTTCAGTGTGACGGGTTTGCCTCTTCTGTTCTTGTATGTTTTTCCAGCTTTTGTGTTCCTGGCCTGCCTATAATACGTATGTATTCCCCTTCTTTCCTCTCACTGAAGCTGAAGATGCAATCACATCTTTGAACCATCTGCTTTTTAATTTATTATTTTCCCCCCTGCACTGATGGGCTTTCTCGCTCTTCTGTCAGGCTAACGGTTTGGCTCTTGTTTATGTAAGATCTGTTAACATGCTGTTCCTCTCTGGGCACTCAGTCAGTCTATTGTATTTTCCGAAATTAAACACCAGGGATTTTCTAATATTATTGTCTTCATCAGCCCAGGGAATATCCTCTACCTTTACAGCCTCTGTTCCTCCTTTTGTTGTTCCCGTGAACATTTTATGACCCTTGCTAAATCTGGGCTAAGTTCTTATTTTTCCGCCCTGTCCAGATCATTCCCAAGATGAATGGTCGAAGCCTGCTTGGCAAGGTTGCTGTACCTGGTGAGGAAACTACTCACGTGAGGCCAGAGACAAGCCAGGATTCCCCGAAGGAGGCAGAGGGATCCCCGTGTTTCTCCTTGCATGTCTCCATGGCGCAGGACATGAGGCGGCAGCAGCCCACGACGAGCTCAGCGAGGCGTTGACCTACCATGTTGCTCATTTCCATTCCTCACCTTTGAGCTTGGGAAAAAACCTTCCTAGTGCTGGTTTGCTCACCCATGAAATGATGGGGTAGACGTGGTGAAGGCCCTTGCGTTGCCACCGCCGGCTGCCGTCATGGCCGGGTGAGGCAGACTCATAATCCCCAGCCGTAGCCGGGAGCTGTGTATCCCCAAGCTGGAAGTTCCAGGTAATCACAGCGTGGAGCATAACGTGGATTTATATTTGTTACCTTACTTTTCTGTAGTGCCTCCCGAGAGCCTTCGGAGACACTCCGTTCTTTAATAAGCAGAAAGGGCTCCGAGATTCTTCTAATGAAAATGATATAGGAGCACACCGTGTTATTATTAAAACCTCTCCCTTTTTCTCTAGGAACTGCTGAAATACATTTACAGTTTATATCCTTTTTGGTGAGCATTAAACTTTCTAATTTAAAATAATAAAGCCTGGTTTGCTTTCTTACTTTCCCTTCTACCTCAAGTTTTTGAAATTGTCAGTTTTTTAACTACTCTTATTTTGTTGAGTGATTTTTGGATTTCAATAAAAGTAACACTGTGGTTACAACACTTTGTGAGATAAGCAAAGAGATTTTTTTTTTTTTTACAGCACAATTATGGAAATTTCAAAGAACCTTATAAATATCCTGCTATTTGCATATATGAGATAAGCATATTTTAGTAATGGTTATGACAGGCTAGCAAGGAAAATGTGTGGGACAGCTATATAGCAAATACATGCAAACACAGACACAGGGAGAGGGGGTGTGTGTGCACTCTTCCAGAGGAGGCCACGCTTGGTGGGCACAGGATCCCCGGGAATGCATGGGGCTCCCCAAGGAGAGGGTGGTTCCTAAGACCGAGTTTCCCCTCTTGCAGATGCAAGATGAGCATTATTTTTCTAACGTAACAAGGCATTTTGGTAGGTCCAGATGGTGTGGACTAGATAAGAGTTAGTATGTCAGCTTTTAGTCTTGTTTCCACTTACCAGGGTACAAAGACTCGGTTTTGCCAGGACCTCAGGGTGCAGCTGCACTGTATCTCGGCTGGCCAGGCTCAGGGCTGGGTGCCGCGGGGATGCCTGTGGCTTGTGCTGCCTGTCCCAGCACTCTGCCTGCCTGCAGCCATCACACCTCGCAGTGGCAAGGGTTTAGAGCCTCTCTGAGGGCTGCCAGGGCACGGAGGCAGTCCAGCAGGCTGACGGTCGCTCCAGGCTGTCTAAAAAGAAACAGAGCCCTCAGTTTCCCTGAAAACCCACGGGGCAGTTAAGGCTAGCTTGGTCTTCAGCACCGGCCCAAGTCTCCCCGCAAAATGCGATGGGTAGGTAGCCATAGCTGCCTGAAGTTCTCAAGGGGCTTTCTAACCTGAAGGGGTCTCTGTGCCTGTTTTTATTCTTTTGTTTGCCTTTGTATTTTTAAGCTGGAAATTGCTCTTCTGGTTATGCTTGAGAGCTGCTAGAAAGCTCAGAGAACTAGTGTGGCAATTTCCTCAGTTCTTTGTTGAAAATGAAGAGTCCACACAAAAACTGCACCGGCATTTCAGATGCACAAACAGTGTAAAATACTGTCAAATAGATGATTTAGCTCATGGCAACCTCAACCAACCACCCCCCTCCACACACACTCTTCTGCCCCCATCAGAACTGTAGGTTTCCATTCTGTGGATCTCCCAGCCATCTGCTCGGCCCTTGAAAGAGTCCTTGAGAAACCGAAAAATGAAAACCACTTACTTCCTGAAAACTAATCTTGGCTTCCTGGTGCCTTGCTTTCAGGGGAGTTCCACTCGAGGCTTGATTTCTGTAAGTGCAGATACTCAGTATGTCCTGAACAATTAGATGCCTTTGAGGATGTTAAAAGCTAGACATAAAAAAACAAATCAATCAGAAGTCTTGTTTGACAACTGACACTATTTTTAATGCAAAAAACCAACCACCATCAAATAGAAGGGTAAAAAAAAAGCTCCACCCCCCGCCGCCAAAAAAAACCCAGCCCAAAACTCTACAGAAAAATCTACCAAAGAAAGTCTTGTCGTCTTAGCTTTTAAACCAGACATCTCTCCTACAATATTTTCATTAGCCTGCTTAGAAGAAAATTACTGAGGTACACGTCCAAGGGAAGAAAAATTCCCTTGCTTAGGCAGATGACCTTTACTTAGCCAAAGTCCCCTGGCTCGTGCCACGCAGCCAGAGACCCTTGGAGAGGTGCTTCGGGGTTGCTAACGGATTTCCTCCGGCTCCTGGTGCCTGCGAGTGCTCCTCTGTCACCCCAAAATTGTGAAGAGCTGGGGTGACAGCAGCCCCCAGCCCCTGTGGGCTCTCAGGAGCCCATCAACACAGCCTCTGGGCAGAAGACGAGTGAGTCTGAAGGCAGCGAGCGAGACTGTGAGCTGCCCAAACTGCAGGCAATTATGTCGTAATTTTTTTCCAAGCTCTCACAGAACCCTGTCCCTTCTACATGGAGACAGGAAGGATTACAAGCAATCGCTGCCTCCCAAGCAGTTGATATTCACAAGAAAAATAGAAGAGCAAGGGAAGGGGCAGTTTTGCCTCGTCAGCTAATGATCCTTGACTCTTACTTTGTGTTTTGGGTAGCAACCACAGAGAGGTCACACATGAAACTGGAAGTGTGAGGTGCCTTTATTAAATATATCAATGGAGTTTATTAAATGAAACACACGGTCCTGGGTAGTGTAAGCCACTGTTGGACAAGCTCAGGGTCACGCCAGCCTCCTGCCTTGATGTCACTGGCTGTCGGATTAATACCATGGGCTCACAGCATGGGCCTGATTAGAAGGCCGGGTCCCAGTTGGCTTTACCTCTGCCCTCTGCTAAGTCTTTGTTTGCAACGTGAGCAACAAGCTTTTCAGCTCATCACCGAGGTGCCACGTTCAGAGCCGAGGCGGATCACTTAGGTCTTTTACCACCTCTGGCAGACGCAGGGTTTAAAATTCCCGTCTGGCAGGAGGAGGGCGCAGAGGTGGAATCATTATCTCCTATTGTCCGATTGATTGTTTGGGCTCTCCAAAAGTCTTCCTTTCTGAAGATTTTTGCTTTTCTTTTTTTTTTTTTTAATCTTTTCCCTCCTTTTCTTCTCATTTTGAGCTTGCACCAGGAGGGTAGAATTGAAAAGGCTGCTGAAAGACTTTTTTAGCTTGCTTTCTCTCAAGGGATTCTAGTTCATGGCAGAAAAAACTAGTCTCTCTGACAGTAAAAAGTAGTGACTTAGAGACCCTCCACCATAACAAGGCACTTTTACTGTTTAGAGCCACTGGACTGCTTGGACAGGCTGGACAGGGCCAAAGCTGGAGAAAGCAAAGAGAAGCTCAGTTTGCACTGATGGCTGAGGGAGTATTTCATGTAATTCAGGGGAATGCAGATGGGAGGAAGGGATTTAGTGTGATGGTGATCACCGCGTGATTAGAGGCGACAGGAACAATAGTGCATGGCTATGTCTACACTGCTTGTTAGCGGCGTGCTGGCCTCTCAGGAAAGAGGGATGTCTCCTGATAAATGTAATACTTCTAAAATAAAGTGGATGGGACTCTGGAGAGAAGCCATCCCTCACGCCTCCTGTTCTGCATGATCAGGGAACTTGGACATCTCAGAGATACAGGCTAGAAAGCTGTCTGCAGGCCATGCTGCTGTCCAGTGCCTCGTGTGTCAAATCCTGTACCATGGTTTTATCACACTGACCACCCATACTGACGGCAGAAAGTGCTTTGCTCAGACAGAGAGGGTGCAAACCAGCAAGGAGGCAGAGGCAACTATCTCATGCAACATCCCTCAGACAGCACTACTCCTTCCAATCCTTTTCTCCCTACTGCAAAACACACACTGCATGCAGACCTTGCCTTGACAGAGTAGGCAGAACAGAAAGAACCCCGACACTCTTCAACCATGTTCCCAGCTTCCATAACACTGATGCCCAATACGACATCTGGAACCGCCATTGTTACACACCACAGCAAATCCATGTTTCTGTGTTGATCCAGGTCTGGTGACTGGTTAATGTTCACTCCTTCCTGCCATCCTGAAAAATAAAAGACAACTTTTCATATAGCTTAGTCTTTTTCTCCTCTCCAAAGCTTTGGCTGTGATTGATGAACCTGCCTCGCATTGTCAGAACTTACTTGAACTAATAAACAATGGAAATGACTTTATCTGTGCTAGTGCCAGATCTCTCCCGCTTACAGCCCAAGCTGAGCTTTTTTCCAGGAAACCCGTGACATACTGCCTGACACCCTACTTGCCATTCTTCATGTTGGTTATTTACCATTTTATACCTTTCATCTATTCTATGAACATTTTGCTCTAATTGCTCAGCTATTTGTTGATCATTCTGCTGCAGTTGTTTGTCAAATCCTTTTACTCATTAATCCGTGAGACCCTTCAGTTGCTATTCATCTAATACGGAAGTTTTTAACCACTGACGCTGCCAGAGTCACATCTCCACGTCGTGATCTTAAAAGGAATATGATCATGGCTGGCTGTAGTCATTTGTAGAGCCATTTAGATGGGAACACCACATCCTAATTTTTGCCATTCACCTGTACTAACTTCCTTAAAGCTTCCTTTAGAAGCCAGATTATTCATATCCTGAGGCTTGTGGGCATTCTGCTGTGTGTAGTTGCTGCTTTTTATGTAGATGGGCAAAACACTTGTTAAGGAAAATGAAATCCCTCACCCTTGTTTGCTCGAAGTGCGGGGAAGCACACCTGACAACGCAGCTGGGACTTCTGCCACTTGTACTGAGGGAGGTGAGACCTGCCCCACCTTCCTCCTGCTCTTCTTTGCACAGACAGGAGCAAATCTTGTGCAAGCCTTAACCTATGGGACCCTGAAGCACCTGTACAGCAGGTTTCTGATTTATGCAGACATATTTTGACACAGGAGTTGCGGTGTCAATAAGATTTGAGATGCACAGACAATAGCCTGTAACACGGAATCTTTCTTTTGTGCCACACTGGCACATCCCTCCTGGCTAACAGAGGCAAACCGCACACGAAGGGGTACCTGGGTCCACACAGCCCACCACCGCAGCCTGGGCTAGGGCTGGCTTCTGCTCGACCAAGCTGCCTGCTTTTCTGCACCCCGCTCCCACTGCCTGGAGTTTTCTCTAAAAGCTTAGCTGGAGGACGCCTCACTTCAGTGAACATGAGAATAAAATCCTGCATACAATTAAATGTAGCTAGGCGGAGCGGTGGGGCTGGGTAGCTTCTGAATTAATTCCACACTCTGTTTATCAGGAGTCTGGCCTTCAATACCTAGTACTGCTCCTAAATATTTTACCTCTTGTTGCACTAATTGAACCTTTTGTCTGTTGACTTTCAATCCTTTCTCCTGGATTGCAGCCAAGACTTCCAGTCTGCTGACACGCTTGTTCTTCAGAATTCCCCCAGTTCAGGTGTGATCCACATATGATGTTACATGCTTCCTCGACCTGCAGGCTCATTTCTTCCACGTTTGGGTGATGCGTATATGACAGATCACAAGAGCTTGTGAAGTCCTTGAGGAACTCATGTGAAACAATATTCTTTCCCCTGAAATGTAAAAATGAACTTTTACCAACATTCCTCTGCTAAAGGGCTAAAGAAAAATGCATTTGCTAGATCTATGACTGAAAACCACTTAGCTCCTTGTACTACTGCTGCCGTAATTTCTGGCATTTTAACAAGAAAGGTGATGTTTGTGGAGCTGCAGCATTTAATGCTCTGCAACCCACAGCCAGATGCATCTTTCTATCTCCCTTTAATACCAGCCATACAGGGGAATTACACGCACTGGGTCATTGCACTGGCACTCCTTGATCCACCAGGCTATTAATAGGGGACAACAATCTTTTCTGGGCTTCACTTGGGCACTTACATCATTTCTGCAGTCTTGGATCAAGCCCTGTTATTAAAGCAAAGGCATTAATCTTCCCATACTCCAACCGATCTCAAGCTTGTACTTGTGGCAAGGTAACTCACCCTCATCCTCAGGTGTTCTGACTGTTTCAGGAGACTTTACGCACGTACATAGTTTTGAAGGTAAGATAATTGTAAGTCCTTCTATTTCTGTATTATCCTTCCACAGTTAGTCAGATCTAAAGTAACCTATTTTGTTTAAACAATCGGCTGCCCATTTTTTATCCTGCGCATGATGCTGAATACAAAAAACCCTCATCTGCCCTCTCCAGTAAGCAGTCTGTGCTGGGAGTGGGTGTAGGAACAGAGCTGACACACTCCCTGCACCATAGGAAACCACGGCACGCTTTTGTCAGTGTGGTGGACCTTGTAGGCATCCACACTCCTTCAAAATAGTAATTTCAATAGTCACTGAGGCACCAGATAATACATAAATAACAATTTGGGCTCCCAGTAGCTTGTTTTTCATTGCTATGGTACACTTCTGCCAATTTATGCATTAAGACACTAATGGGTTTTATATTCCACCAAGCATATCTTCTCCCAGGCTCTTTAGTTCCTTCCAAACCTTGTTTCACATCTACTTCAAATGCCATTTCCAAGACTTATCCAGTCCAGACAAAATACCCTCCGCTTTCCCATGGGCAGAGTGCCACATGCTGCAGGACTGGAAAGGTCCCTCTCATCCTCCAGAGCTTTGGGTTTTATTCGTCCTCAGGACCCCAGTTAGTGAAAACAATTATTCCTGGTATCAATTGCTTTGATTAGATTTGTTTCTAGTTCTATTTTTTTCCAGAGAATCCTTCCAGCCCCCCTCCAGCATGTCCCTGCACCCCTGCTCCTCTTTTGTGTCAGCTGAGTTCCCAGGTCCCGCAGTCATGTCTAACCTCTAGCACTGTGATTCTGAATCCCGGTTCATTCCCAACAGGACCTCAGTCTTCCCCAGCAATAGCACAGCGCTATCCCAGGAGTCATTTTCTAAGCAATACAGTACTCCAGTCCCTCATCTGTTTTCTTCTTTTTCTTCCAGCTTAGATGCCAAACCAGTTCAAGATCTCAACTCTCATCACAATAACCACAGCCTATCCTCTCTCCCCACTGCAGTCTCTTGGAGCTCAGTGCCATGCAGAGTCCAGTCAGTGGGCATTCAGCCAGCTTTAGCTCCAGGATTTTCATCTGAATTGGTCTAACTGGGCTGTTTGCCTAAAGCCACAATCCACTCCACACAAATATCTCTATTTAAAGTCCCAATTCCCTAGTGAAAGCTCAGCCTTAAGTAGTAACCAACCCCACTTAACAGCGAGTCTTTCAGTGGTCTCTCTCATGCTGGTCCTTGTCTCCCTGAATTAACAGTATTTTTACCACGATAGGATCCTCCTTGCCTGTACGCCTGTAGCTCATTAAGCAAAGGAGCAGAAGTTTCCAGGGTATGCCCTGGGTGAAATGGGATCATCCTCAATGGCTCCATCCCAGCCATCAGGGTCACCACTCCTTCTCCACTGCAGTCAATAGATCCAGTTTAGCTGACAACCTCTGTTTATATTTCTCCCTTGCTTGCTCACTGGGGTCTCAGAATTCAAGTGTTCTTGCTCGCCCTATGTGGCAATGATTTGATTTCTATTCCTGCTCCACTCAGACTCCCACAGCCTCACTTGCATGGACTTGACTGCTGGGTTACCACCAATCTGCCACAAGTAAAATGTAGGCTGATGATGCATTCAGACACTCCTTTCCCTGCCAGCACAGAGCGGAATAAAAATGGCTTGGCTAATACCTCAAAGTTGGAGGAACTGACAACCGCTAGTGCTGCCCTTGTGCCAGACAATTCAGGGCTATTTACATGTGCATTAACACACCCGAATGCCAACGCTGAAGGAAGAACAAGCCTGACAGCGGTAAGACCTGCTTCAGATCCCTGGGAGGTAGGTGGCGTCTGGCTACTGGTAAGGACTGTGGCGCCCGGACACCATTGCATCCCCAGGTTTTTGCTCACATAGCCTGGTTTCACATGAAAACACTCCTGATCTGACAGTCCAAACCCCATTTTTTCTCGGGTTAGCTTTGCAAGTACAGCAGTGGGTTTGTGACTATATTACGTACAGCTGAATCACCATTTTGTGCAACAGACCCCAGTTTCCAACAGTTTTCCAGCCTACTTGCTTCAGATCTACCAAGTCACTTTGGGCCGGCAAGAGAGCAATTGTGGGGCTAAGGTAAGTTGCAGCCAGTGCAGCTCTCTGTGCCATGACCCTTCTCACAAATGACTTCCTCACCTAGCCTCTGTAACCCTTCCTCGCTCATCCAGGCTGCACAGCTCCTTCAAAAACACATTGCCGAACAGGTGAGGTACACCAAAACCAGGTCTTCCTCCCTTTCCATGGCATAGCCCAAGGACCACATTGCCCTTCCCGGTCTGTCAGCCAGGGTCTGGTGGCTGAAGGGCTGTGCAGAGGAGCAGCTGTCTGTGAGGGCTTGTCTGCCCCGTGGTGGTCCTCTTGCAGTCTGGGGTTCCCTGATGGCACCCTGATGGTTCCTCTGCAAGTCTGCACGGGGAAGTTGTGATCTGCCAGGCTACTATGGCAGCAACGCTGCTGTACAGTAAAGGACCCTGTGATTTGTGGTGCTATAAAAACTGAAAAATTCCATCATTGCCTTTTATATATAATTGAAAACACAATAATTGACTGCAGTGTCAACTGCAGAAGGCAGGCAGCACCCTTGGAAATACACACACACGCTTGCGCGCACCCTCGCACACACAGCCTCCTGCCAGCCAGGCAGCGCTGCGTGACTTTTCTTAATAGAAGGCTTAAAATATATCAGAATTATTTCCAGATTAGAGGAAAAAACCCTCCTGTGAAGATGTTTCAGTCTAAGCACAAAGACAGCAGTCTTTGCCAGTCAGCACAGCATTTTCTTTCCTGGTCCTTTACTGTCTGCCCTCCTGCTCCCACAACCCGGCTTAACCTTTTTTTTTTTTTGTCTGACGCAGGTGAACACGACATTGTAAAGCTGCTGCATCCACGCCAGTGTATCTGTGAGCAAATTACGTGTCTTCCAGACTTGCCCTTTGCATTTTGTTGACAGAGGTCTCAGCCAAGCTCCCCAAACCAATATGGCTCCTTTCTGAACTCAGTTTTAGCAGCTTAAAATACCCATCTACAGCCACAGTATCCAAGACCACAAGCTCTGTTCCTCACGGTATCACCTGCCCAGGTCCTAACGCTGCAGAGCCTTTGCTCCATGGCCATGTCAGCTGGCAGAGTCCACAGCGGGGGATCAGGAAGCCATGGGAGCGCTGTCAGCATCCTTGCCAGCTCACGGGTCCCAACTGCATCCCAACGTCCGACGGAGCTGGTGCTCCCGCCTCTGTTTAAAGCACACCGCTGGCATTGCAGAGCAACATGAAAATGTTCTCTCTTCTTCAGTGGTGGGGAAGCCACTGCAGGCAATTCACTAACTTCAGTGTCAAAGCACGTGGGGATCTTGCATGATTTCCTTGATGCTTTCACTGGGGGACAAAGCCTGGAAGACATGCTTTACATGTCTGTATAAAACATGGTAGTGTCCAGCACAATATGTAAGTAACAGGGCATTGGAGAAGATGGGAGGGATGAGGCAAGAGGGACACAGGCTGAAAGAAAAGCAAAACACCCTCCTCAAACCCCACCAACACCCCCCACTTCAGCTATTTACATGAGGAAAATTTTTCATTTTTACTGCTCAAGTGTGCTCTTCTGTTTACCTCGGGTGCTTCTAGGGCAAATTATGGGAACAGGCCCGTTTACTTCACTCTCGTTTTCAGACAGTTTCACTTTCAGCTTCTTCTGCACAAAAACATACTACAATTTGGGGGTTGCAAAGGCTGCAGGGAAATATTGATTCCCTCACAATAACACTAAAACAGTTCGACCCAACATTTTCTGAAGGCTTTTACAAAACATACATTTTGAGGGACAAGTTTGACTTGACAGACTACTTTTAAAGAGAGTGGCAGTTCTTGCAGCCGCAGTAGAGCTGTTATTTACTACTTTTTATTTCATAAAGAGAACTGTTGATGCTAGAAACTTCTTTTACTCAGGTAAATAGCTTTAAAGTTTCAGATTATCTGGCTATGTAAAAAGCTGAACTGTAACACAAGAAAAATTCTAATTATCCAGCTAATTAAAAAGTCTTAATTATAATAGAGAATAATTAATTTCTTTTGATACTTACAACTCAGACACTCCCTTGTATACCTCAGGGGTCCGTAAGTCTTAGCGAGTGTAACAATGGGAATTGCTTCTCAGAAAAGCCAGCTTTCTCTAAGGCTTTTCTTAGCTTGGCAATAGCTCTGTATATGAGAATAGGGACTGATGGCCAGTAGCTAGAGATTCCTGAGCCATCAGATCTCAGATGCAGAAGGTCATATGCCACCTCCACTATCAAAAGCATTCCAAAAAAAGACACCAAAGTATCACGAACTGCGATACTACTAGTGCACTACTGCACTACATGAACTGCAGCTCATCTCATCTTGCCATCACAGCCCCAGTCACAGCCCCCTGTGGGGTACCACTGGACTAGGAACTCCAGAGCCAGCCTTTCTTTAAACCCCCCTGTCCTACGGTCTCATCACAGACTTCCCGTCTATTGCTGCCATGTGAAACTGCTCCGTGTCATCCAGCCAACTGACACTCCAGGAGCAGGGCTGCTCCTCTGCCACACACGACCAGCTTTAATGTACCTTCTGCCAGAGCTGCGCGCATGGGGGACACTGGGGATCACAGCTAACCCCCGCAGAGATGAGCAGCTGAGATTGACACACAAGGTCAGGAGATGCCGAGATGGGAAGGAGGCTCATGCTTCCACTCAGAGCCACTGCTGCGACCTTTTTCCTCTTTTTATGCCATTTGCCTCAACTACAGAGCTCTAATCAGTTTAATTCAAGGAAACAGATCTTAGCTGCTGTCCTCCCCATCTCAGTTATCCCAGAGAGCTGGGAGGTGACTGCTGTGGCCAGCTGCTCTGACATTCTGGGGCTTAGCTGCTCCTCTTAGCCACGGAACCAGATCAGCTATGAAGGACATGGGATTTATTTGCACCCTCATCCTTCACATCCAAATGCATACGGACTGTCAGTTTGGAGCGTGTGTGGGAGCTAACAGACACCGTAAAGATATCTGGGAAATACTAAGTATACTAAGATGTTACAAGCTTAGAGAGTAAGGGGTGGGAGGAGGCAGGGCAGAGCCTCTGGGTCTGCCAAGGAGTTATTTCCTGGGACGTTCGCCTTTTCCCAAAGTTAGCTAATAGAAAGGACTTGAGTTGATGAAGCCTCCGAACAATTGCTCTGCGAGATCAATATCAGCTAACATATTAACTCCAGCACTCAATGCACCCGCACTCTCATCTGTTCTCCTTTCCAATCAGCGTAAAGCAGCCACTGGGAAGCGCGGCATGCCCAGGGAGAGCCTGCTGACACGGAGCCAGCAGATACAGAAGGTTCACTCCATGCTGACTCTTTTCTTTCATAAAGCATTTCTGAAAGCTTTTGAGGCTTTCAGGTACAGCATCTTAGCCTTAGACTTGGTGATGCTTTGGCAGCACCTCTATCTTTCTGCATTTCATACAGCACATCATGTAATAGGATCCTTCCCCACCCCTTCATCCTCTTGGAGGCTTCTGGAGGTCAAGGCAGGACAATAATATGACACGCAGTGGAACTGGTAGTTAATATTACTTAGAGAACAACACGTTTGCCCCATTTCTGCTCCTGGTGGAACACTAATTCCCGGTGAAAGCAATTGTGGCGTCTTATTTCTCACTCAAGGCTCTAAATCTCCTCTCTACCCATTCATGTGCCACAGATAAGAGCTGCATTTACATCCTGTCAGTCACACCCTGCTGCACAAGAAGTTGAAGCCACTTTATGTAGGTTAGTTAGTAATGCAAGACCCTTTCACAGAACAGTAAACTTCTTTCTGACATCTTTGATGGCAAAATAGGAAAAGGAAAAAATCAATTACATTTCAGACCCTAATAAGATTCACTTATCTTTCCCCTTTTTCTATTTTTAAAATATACCTGCATTTGCAACTTTTACTGCATCTTCTGCCTCTTAAAATTCAGTAAACCTTGTGTGCATCCTCACTCATCTCCTTCTCTGTGAAGAATTAGAAAGAATTAATAAGCTGGGATATTTGAATAAAAACCTTTTTATTTCATGGCCTGATTTTACTTCCATAAACTCTGCATTTATAGCAACCTCATAAATTATCAACGTATATGGAAAATAAATACTCCTTGTCTCTCCTACTCAGCCTGCAGACTTAGCAAACAGATCTCTCAAAAGCGCAGAAAAAGGAAAGGATATTTTCTTTTCGACTCATTCAACTGGAAATACAATTTTGAGAAAAGCAAAGCAGTGTTTCCCTTTCACCGTTTCCATTTCATTTGGGCTGATAAATGCCTCTGGGACACAGCATTTCTGGTTTCACCCCTTCCCAGCCGTCTGTCTTTCTTTTTCTCTCTTTTTCTCTCTCTGTCTTCCCCCCTTTTTCAGTTGGCTTAAAAATAAGTGGCACCTGGCAGCTGCAGAGTGCGGGCTGTCATAGGGGTTGCTGGTATATGACCTCCTGTCTGCAGTAGGACTAGTTTCCTTTAGTCAGGCATCGAGCACGATGAGAAGAGGTTTGACTACCTTCACCGATGACATTAACCAAAGGATGCTCCAGAGATGTCGAAGTCCTGTGGTTAGGTAGACAGCCAGATGTGAATGATGGCACTTTATTACAAACCATCCCATCCACTCAAAGCGTGTTTAGACTTTGAGAGAAAAGAAAGCCACTGTGAATTCATGTCCTTCTTTGTGCTTCTGCTGGCAGCAAAGCACTGAATTAGTGTGAAAATTGAGCAAAAATTAATCTTTGCCTCATAATCCATTATTTAAAAGGGAACACTCACTCACTATAATTTTCAAGTCACTGCTATAGCAAAGTCATTCTGAAATCTGTAAGTTTGCCATGGGGGAAAAAATAGCAACATAAGACTAGGTCTTGAGATTTACCAGAGTGCCAGACTCTTAATCTGCTTACTGCGTTTACCATTCGCAATTTCGCA
Source organism: Buceros rhinoceros silvestris (assembly GCF_000710305.1). Lineage (NCBI taxonomy): Eukaryota > Metazoa > Chordata > Aves > Bucerotiformes > Bucerotidae > Buceros > Buceros rhinoceros. Next base: position 308,856 of record NW_010398132.1, on the reverse strand, counting down.
TTGTAGTCAGAGCCTCCCCAAGGTCACCCCAAACATCTCAAAGCTCTTAACCATCTGTCCCTGATTCCTAAAAATTAACATGGAGATGGAGACAGGAAGGCTGACTGACTCACTAGGGTCGCTCCCATTTACCCCAAAAAAGCACCTGTGCCAGTTGCCCAGGAGCAGAGCCCCAGGTAGCCACGGCAGCAAACAAAGAGCCTTCAGTCCTCACAGCTAAGCCCATGGCCACACCACACCTCCGTCACCGAAGAGTCTGGCTGCACACCCCTGCTGACACCCCTACGGAAATGACAGGCAAGCCGGGATCACGCATGCCAGCTTCGCCAGTGCTCCCCTCTGCCAGCCCCAAATCTTGCTGCAGGTAGAGATGTGGGACTCACTCGAGTAGAAGATGTCCCTGCTCACTGCAGGAGGGTTGGACTAGATGACCTTTGAAGGCCACCTCCGACCCAAACCACTCTATGACTCTATGACTCAGGACCTCTCACGCCTGCAGTAGCCTGAGCAGTCAACTCTGGGTCTCAGGCACAGAGTTTCCTTACAGTCAGGATTTACCTTCAGCACAGCTGTCACTCCGACATCGATTTCTTAGTCCATCCCATGCTTAAAATGAGCAGAGTTGTATACGAGGCAAGCTACACATCTGTTTCATTCATCATACTACTGCTCGCTGTCCTCCGGCTTTCCACGTGATTCTGGAGAGCAGGAATAAGGTTGAGAGGATAAATCGGATACAGAAACAGTCCTGTGGCTACAGGAACCAAGCCCAGATCTTTAGGAAGGCTTGAACCAGGTCACTGAGTCTCTCTGTGTCTACTTCCCCCTCCTGAAACATGGCAGTAGGACACATTTCTTGGTTCTGTATGTAGACTCTGATGTTGTTTGGTCTCCTGCTGGCAACCTGGGATGCCAGTCTCTGCTGGGGTCTGTAAGATTTAGCATAATATAACAATGCTCCTAACGACAAAATATTCGTGTTACTGAGCACGACCACATACGCGCAAATCCAGCTCCTGCTATGCCACAGGAAAGGACTACCAGGAAAATTTGTATTTTGTTTCTGCTTTAAGGAAGAAGAAAAGGAAACAAACAGTAATGGCAGACTATAAAACAGCAATAAAAAGAATGGCGATTAAACTGCAGCATGCAGGCACTTTAAAAGAAACAAATAGCAAAAAAAGTCTAAATTTGTTTCCATTGGGTCTGAAAAATAAATCCGGGGGGAAAAAAAACCTCAAAAGCTGCCTAAAAAAAGATACTATGGAAGGAAAAGTCTGGTGAATACTTTGAGAATGTGTTAACTTTTAAAGAGCTTGAATATTCAAATCGGAATAAAAATATTCCTTCAATTAAAAATTATTAAAATTAGCTCAAAGTATTTTTTTGGTTTGTTCACTGCAAGAATTTAATAGGATCTAGTACTCAGCAAAGCTTTGAAGCAAAAATAACGTCTCAGGAGCTCATTACGCATTAAATCCTATCAAAAAGCAGGATCCCACTATGAAATTAGCACAATTTGCAAATCATTATTGCGGGCTACTCCTTCCCCTGCTCTTTTGGTCATTTTAAACTCGAGCCTGCGATGCTGTCAAAACCAGCATCACCAAAAACTACTCACAGGAAAAAGGGCATTGCATCTCCCAACATCCTGCACCTCCACGGCAGAAGCTGTCAGGAAAGCGAAGAAGTAGAAAGCGAAGGGAGGTGAACCAAGGGATGGGGATCAAAATCTCGTGTGGGAACTTTTACGTGGTTGGAAGTTTTGAACCTTGTGATTTCCTAGGCTTTTGGAAAGGTAGTGGTGTCGTTTTTAGCATCCAGTCCGAGCCTTAGCACGGCCAAATTAATTGGTTGTTTTACAGGAGGTGTTTGCTCACAAGTATTCATGAAATATGAAACACTGGCCTTTTAATGAAATGCTGGCTCTTGTTTCCTCTTGTCTGAATCGGAGGAAGGGAAAAAAAGGGCAATCAATACGGTCTGAAACAGCGATAGCTCATTAAAATTCTCGGCTGTCAATACGGTACATGTCCATCACTTTGGAGACTACGGAAGTCTTGGTGGTAATGGCACTTTTCTACTGTATTTATTAAAGAACTTGTGGTGTTTGTTAAAATTTAGCAGGTGTTGGCTGCCTTCAGTGCTTCCAGGGGCCAAAAGGAGGTGACAATTAAGAGACAGTCATCAGCCTCCCTACCTGTGCTCAGCTCATGGGAAAACCAACATAGCTGAGTTAGGGGATTTGTCTCCATAGAGCCCAGCTGTTATTTTTAATGCAGTATGTGGAATATTAAACTGTTTATCTTGTTATTGAAGCCATAAGAAGGCTCTTTCATGTCATCATTTCTATTTTATTTTGTTTAGAGTCCTTCATTAACTTTTCATATGAAAGATCTGTAATTTACATCTTCAAAGAACTTTCAAAATGTAAGTTTTAGGGACGACAAGTGCTGTATGTGTGCTGTTCTATTCTGATGGCAAAGTCAAATTGCAAAAATACCATCAAGAATGTTTCTTCCTTTCCTTTTTTATTTATGAGTAAAGTGCAGGGGATTTCTCTGGGGAAAAAAGAATTATTCTGACTTGATACTCATCAGCACAAACAGAAAGCTAAACCTATACTGCGTCTGAAAGGGTAAAGGCGGCTTTAGGATCTATGTACATGGCAAAAAGCCCTAAATTAGTTAGAGGTAGTGCCTGGAAGCAGGAACATTTTGCATATAAGCATTGGTTTTGCTTTGCAATCCTCATTCTGAGCAGTCAAACCCCAAACCAACCCCCTCAAACCTGCAGGGGGTTTCATTCCTCCCTGGTAGGTCAGGGGACATGGCCTGATTCCTGGACACCTGGGAGCAGAGAAAAACCCTGGCCACTGTTGTTAAGCTTCATTTCTCTGTCACAGTGTTCAGTCCTGATAAGAAGCGCAGCTGGGATGACCGCTTTACTAGGACATGTCAGCAGCAACCCCAGCAGGGTTCAGGAGCTGTACACCAAATCCTGGCCCCGCAGAAGTCAGCACTAACATCCTGACCATCCGAAAAGGTTCACCTTACTACATGCAAGGGCGATAACCCCTCTCAGGTTAAGTCCCTTATTAAAAATCAGTCAATCAAGCCCCGAGACTGCTAAAGCGTTCAGTACTACACTGTGATGGTAAAGCCATTAAAAGCTCGGCCCTAAACAAATTAGATTTTGTATGTTTGGTTTTTCAAACGCCCCGAAAGGGGTCAGATCTTTTATCACTGTTGTCAAGTGGGAGGGAGAGAATCCATCAAGTCACGCAGAACTAATTTACACCACTTAGGGAAAAAAGTTGGAGCTACCAATGGCAATCCAGGTAGAAAGGTTTCTTTCAATACAGAACTGCACCAGACGGGAGGAGCCTGACAGATTGTGAGTTGGTATTAGCTGAGGAATCAAAAGAATTAGGGACACGCTGGAAAAAAGGGACCTCTAGCAATGACTGGAAAAACTCCGGAATCTGGAGTTGTCTGGCCATGTGTGCACATGTAGCCTGTTGTCTCAAGGTGGTACTTTGTTATTGTGCCCTAGAGCTACACCACCCTGACTGCAGTGCCGGGCATCGCTCTACTGCACTATTCTGCGCGGTGGTGGCAGATGTGCCCGTCTGTGCTCGCCTGGCATCCCCCTCGCGTGGTCGCACTCTCATGGCGCTCAGTTCCCTTGTTCCTCTGTTTGATCCTGTCCTGCTGTCTCTCTTGCCTGTTGAGCGCTGAGACAAAAGCAGTATCACACTGAGATGGGGTGGTGCTGATGGGGAAGGCAGGGCTGGGGAGCTCTGACAAGGCTTGGAGACTCTATCCAACCCTGGGTGACGCCAGTGTGTGTCTGGGTTAAATTCTCCTTAAATTCTCCCAGCAAGACCACCCAGCCTTGAGCGCAAACTGCTCAGAGCAGGGACTATCACTCCCTGAGCCTTTACTCGTCAAGGCGCCTGCCTAATGCCTTATCTTTAATGAAAGTCCCCACATGTTCCTGTACTATAAATAATAATTTAAATATTGTATGTCTGAGCTCCAGTGGCTGAGGTTGAAGTGATCATTTTGGAAAGATGGAACAGCTCTCATCTAAAAATATGTATCTGAAAAACTATTCTGGAAGAAGCGAGACTTATAAATTGATAAATGGGTTGAAGCTGGGATGGAGACTGTGACGAGAGGAAAAATTCTGCTCTCTGAAGGAAGGAAATTAAAGAAAAGCAAGAACCATTCTAAGAATCCTATTGTTTAAAATTAAGGATTTGAGGCATAGCATGGGAAACTGGCATTCTGAAAATGCTGACCTAGATGAGGAATTTATGAATCCAGAAACACATCACTAAGGAGACTTTCCACTTAATGAAAATAAGCAGGAAAAATGGAAATTTTTTTTATGGAAATGTAACTTTGTAGGAGATTAGAGAAGCATGACAGAAACCCAAAATGAGGATTCAGAGGAAGCATCAGCCGGCTAAGTAGCTTTGATCCTAATTGATAGGAAGCACAGATACAATTACTCTCTTTCCCGTTTCCTCTGCATGAGCAACACGGTCAGACACGAACCTGTGGAGTGTAGGAGTCTGTCCCTCCGCTGGCTCAGGCCCCA
>NW_010398132.1:302192-304154 GCF_000710305.1 Buceros rhinoceros silvestris | reverse complement strand
CGCCGCACTTTCCGCCCCCCACAGGCGTCGTGCTGCCACTGGTGCCTGGCCACTGCCAGGACAACTTCATGACTGAGGCTTTGGGGTTGTAAAAATTATATACATTTCATAAATAAACAGTATTTTTTTACCTTAAAACTACTTTTTCATGGAAAAACTAGTATTTCACATATTTTCCTGAGACTAAATAGCACTAAGAACAGACCCTCTACCTATTTCCTTTAATAATCCAGTAAAATTCTAGCACTTTTTTTCTCCTGCATTCCATGTAAGAGCAGAAAATATTTCTCATTTCTGTTTGAATTTTATCGCTTCACTAATACAAAAGACATGTACTTCTAAGCATGACCTACCAAAGGTCTTCAAATTGTATAGCTAACGGACCAAATTAATTGCTTTATTAACGATTATGATAAACCTAGAGTCTTGCTTCCTACTTATGAAAAACCTCTTCCTCTGAAAACCTTTAAAATATGAAGATGTGAAGGCTCTGAGGTGAATGCACCCAGCGATGCTGGCACTCTGGATGGTGAAACCCAGGGGAGGGAAGATGCAGAGAGAGTCAAAGGTGAAGAAGACACTGGAGGCCAGAGCAGAACATGGAGCAGAATCCCCTTCTGGGGTCATAACGAATGGGCAACTTTTATTTTCAGAGCAAAACAACCTCCCCACAGTCTTCCTTGAAACCAATTACATAGATGGAGGAGATACTCGTAGCGTGGTGAGTTCTCTGACAGAGATTCATTTGAAGCACGCGGAAATCAGTGAGAAGCTGTAGTGTTGCAGCAGGTTTTGCTTTAGCCCCAAAACCTCAAAGCACCCACCAAAATGTTGATGAAACTTGTAACATCATTGGGGTGCTGAGCGAAAACTGCAGAAGACCATTTTATCGGCTCAGAAATCCCACGCCAGTAAATGGAGAGAGAGTGAGCAGATGATGGAGAGCTCGAACAGCTTAAGCTGAGCTAGGGAGACAGAAAATTAATTGCTGCATTGGCATTAAGGTATAGAGGGCTGGGCACTCTGGGAAGGGTTAAAAGTCTGCATTTAGCCTGGATGGCAGTTCGAGGCAGGAGACTTTTATGCTGACAGAAGGCAGGCTGGAGAGGAAAAAGGAGGCTGATTGATAGGAGAGAATCAAGCTAGTGAAAGTGAATAATAGAGGAGCAGACAGTAATTGTTGAAGGAGATTTGATAAACTGTTTCAGAGCAAGACAAGGAGCAGAGAGTCAAATATCGTGCTGCCACAAAAGCCAAAAGTCAGGGAAAAAAAGGAGTAAAAGTGAAGCTTTTTTCCTCAGAAGACACCTAATGGGGGCCACATGAGGGAAGAATCAATGCAGCTGATTAAAGGAGTGTTAAAAATGACTTTTTAAAAAAAAATTTCCAAATTATTCTGCTCAATCTAATTGGTAAATCCGCAAGATCTATCATGTAATATTTGCGAGCAGGGTGGAGAATTATGAAATGAAGCACAGGAAGAGCAGGGTTCCTATGGGAACCCTGAAGGGCTGAGAAAGCTCAGACTGGGAAGGTTTGAGCAAGAACTTTTTAGCATGGTGTAAAAACACGACCAAAAATTCAGGAGATCCCAAAATAGTGAAGAAAGGGGAGATAAGAAACTATAGCTAAATGGGCCCAGACTGGACAAGAGAAGACACCTCTGTTTGCTGGCTGCCACAGCAGGAGGAACCAAGAAGGAGGGGTTGGTGCGCTGGATGCCACGGCTTTCAGAGACCATCCCTGGCTGATGGATGCCACTACAGATGTGGCAGCAGGGCTGGAAGGGAAGAAGGGTGTATCAGCACTGTCGTCTTGTCATGGGGCCGGTGACCGAGGAAGCAATGAGGATTTGAGCAGTCTAGCTTCTAAAGGACAAAGTGAGCAACAGCGCTAATTTTTCTTAAACAGCTAAAAAGTTGTTTGACCTATTGCTATACCCCTTCCACGTGCTCTTCTGAG
>NW_010398132.1:269158-302091 GCF_000710305.1 Buceros rhinoceros silvestris | reverse complement strand
CCCCCTTCCGCTGCCCCTTAGAGAAAGGGTGTGAAGCAAAGAGCTTGCTCTGCAGTCGCAAACGTCTGGGCCCTCAGTGCGCAGACACACACACACATCTTCTCATCACCAGAGCTGATGTGCTCGTGTTCTGAGAGAGGAGGCTGTGCGGTTGAGCTGACAGTTTGCCGTTATGCATGACTGTGGGTTCAGTTTTCATTTGCACTTTACCAGTTGCTGGACCGTGGTCTAGAGCTGTGGCCGGTGATGCCTGCAGGTCCAGACATTACCCTGGTGGGCTGGCACTGATCGGGGATCGCTGAGGCTTTCTTTGAAGGACCACTGTTGGCCTTTCCAACCATCCTGAACTCCCTGTATCTGCAGATTAGACAAGATCTTAGAGCTGGAACGAGCTCAAACGTAAAATACTGCAGCTGGCCCCTTCCCAGAGAAGGCTGAATTTCTCCAGGGCTGGCTTTAAAGCTAAGCACGGCTGTGCTGCCTTCTCCCCCATCCCCAACACTTGCCACTGGAAAGGCCCCGATCACATTCAGCCCTGGATAATCCCTTGCCTCGACAGAGGTGGAGCAACACTAGCAAGGGAGGCAGGATTAAGAAAGAGTTGTTTTCTCCTTTGGGGTACGGATCGCCTTTAAAAGGAGAAAAATCAGCTGCAAAAAGGATCTCAGGAATGTAACGAAGCAGCACACTGGGAGAGCACACACAGGAGCCTCACACCTCCCCAGCACGCGTGAAACACAAGCAAGTGTAAAAGCAATCACAGGTAAAAATCCATCTCTTCTCAGTGTGACTGGCCTAAGGGAGACAATAGCAGGATTAAAAACAATAGTAATAACAATCAGCCTATGGGAGCGGTTTTTAATAAAGATACTCTGCTCAGGAGGAAGTTCTGGTCTGTGCCTGTCTGTGTGGCGGCTCCCAGGAGGGCTGCTACTGCTCTGCCATCCAAAGGAACTGTGGTGGCGGCACAGGGCACAACGTCAGGGCTACTCGAGGGCAGGACACGCGGGTGGGGGGAAGGCACGGTCTCGGCCACAAACGCGCTGCGTGGAAGTAGAGGCACAGGCTACTGGTTTCAATGGGGTAACACTTTCCAGCTGCACGAGGGGGCCGATGAAAGCGCTGACAGCAGACAGACGCTAATGAAGGCATGAACTGTGTGGCAAGGCTTTTTTTTAAGGACTGCTTAATGAACTCTACTTTTAGATACAGCAAGTAAAATATGTAAAATATTCACTACAGGGGTGAATCTTTGAGAGACCAGGAATAGACACCACTGGGAAAACACAGCTGCACCTGAGCCTGCGGAACGGCACAAAGGGGCCATCAGAGAGCCGGCCGTCGCCTGGCTGGGCTGTGGCAGGCTCGCGTGGCAGCAGAGGAACACCGAGTCAACACCAGCCGTCTCTATGACACAGTGGGGGAATCATCACTTCTGTGTCTCATTTTGCCAGTCTAATAATGGATCTAATCATATTTATCCAGCTTACAATAGCATAGTGAAACTTAATGGGGTGCTTTGAATTCTCGGACAATACGTCCTATAGAATTACAAAATTATAACAGACTCCTTCTCAAAGATCTGTCAGTGTTTTATCTTACTGCAACTGCCATGGTAACTCACTGCCCAGAAAACCTTTGATAAAGATCTCAGTTGTCTGTTGCACATCTGCTTCCGAATCAATGGTAACCCTGAGTGTCCACTATTGTGATCAGACACGCCGTTTAGGTGTTGCTTTTGGATGAATGCTCTAACAGAGCTCCTACCGGATCCCCGCCTGCGGGCATTTCAGAACAGCAAATAGATTTACATCCCCAGAACGCAACTGATCAACTGGTGTGACCCCAGGACTGATGGGCAAAGGAAACTTAAGTGACACAAATGAACAAGTGTAAAAATGCCCCCAAACTAAGTATCGTGTTTAGTTAGTTTATCGTGTTAGTTCTTTTCCCTATGCAGGAAAAAAACTGCCAAAAAGGAGATGTCGCATCAGAACAATACCACAAAAGCCACAAAATTCCTCTTTCCAGCTGTTGAATACATCATGGCAAACACTGTCCTGCCTCTTCAACTTTCTAATACTCATTTTCTCAGACTTTCAACCAGTACGTGCCAACACCTCCATGGACCTAACCCTCCTTAAGGTAAAATAATGACAAGATGGCAGAAGCAGAAATTCTGACCCTTTGGGTAGATGTTCTGCAATTCTGCAAGTGCTATCAATCAGTTTATTCTTTATTCTTCACACAAAGATGGCAAAAGTACAAATGAAATTTATTTCAACTTGAAGGACAACCTCCAAGTCTGTAAACTGGTGGGGTTTTTTGTTTTGTTTTTTTTTTTGGAGGGACAAGTTTTCCTTTAGGGTTAGCCCACTCAAAAGAGGCAAAAAATAGAGAAAATAGCACCACTTGCCTAAAATGCGCCAGAAAAAGGTAAGGATCTTAATCAGCACAAAGCTGATCCCAGATCTGGATAAACACCGGAGTGATCCACCCGACAGACAAACCGGTTGCCTGGAGCACTGAGTAGCCTCCATAAGGTGAGAAGTGAGCACAGTGGCAGGGGTTAAGGCAGCCACCTCAGCAACCACAACCTGCTCAAACCCCCACACTCGAGCACCCTGTGACAGGGAGGGGCAGTGGGGGGGTGGAGTGGGACTCTGTGGTTGGGGTTACATCAAGAGGCCAGGACGAGAGGGCTCTTCAGAGGGCGCAGAATAGGCTCTTCGCAGAAACTGTTTTCTTCCCACATCAAAGCTGGTCTGCACTGAACCATGCTTTGAGATAAACTAGCAGAAAGGTCTATTTAAGATAAAGCCAGTAAAGTTTGTTTCAAGTACTTACAGATCTCGAGACATCTAAAACGCCACCTTCCCCTATCTGCAGTGCAGCCAGCCAGGTTAACACGGAGAGACCTCTGCGAGATGGCACGCACGGCCCCGCTGCTCAGTGCGCCAGCTGCAGCAGGGCTTTGTCGTGGTCCTGAGTCACCCAGCCTCCACCGCAGGCAACGGGACTGCTTGTGGGGATCCTGCTTGGCATGAGCAAAGGGTTGCGGCATCTGGGCCTTGGCCTTCAGCGGAGAGGCTGGCGTACAGGATTAAAAATCCTGGCTGGCTGAGCTGACAACACCTGCTACTGCGTCCTGATAAGCTGGGCTACACAAGGACAATTATAAATGTCTCCAAGACATGTTAGAATACACGTTTTAATTTAATCAGAGAGAACAAAAAAGCACATTAATCACTGCTCTCTTAACAGCAAAGATGTCCAGATATTTGCCAAGATAGCGGCATTTTTTCCCCAAACACATCAGGTACAAAAGGACAACAACAACAAAAAATTACGGCCTTACAGGGGTAGGTACAAGGCCAAATTCCACCTCGTGTGATGCTGAGCAGTTGCCAGCACAGACAGCTGGGGGAAGGGAGAAGCCTGGCAAGGCTGCTGGAAAAGCGAGCGATGAAGGACTCAGAAAAAGACCTTTAGCTTTGTCCACAGCAAACCAGCCAAGTGCTTTGACACTCCTTCACACTAGCACAACTAACCTCAGAGGACCTCTGGTGTGTTTTCTCTCTGATTCTTCTGTACGGTAAAATGAAAATTAACAAGAAAACATTCACAGAAATGACAATTGAACGCTGATGTACCAATCACAGGGCTGATCAAGGAGCTTTCTGATGCATGATGGAATGATCAAGGAGCTCTCTGATGTCGGAGCTGAGATATGTCCTTTCCTTACCATACACAGAAGAGAAAAAAGTTCTCATCATAATAACTTAATTTTCTTTTTTTTTTTTTACATTCTGTGCTCTGTTTTAATCACTAGTTGCCCCTTTATAGCACTCACCATTTGTTTTTAATGAGACCACCTTCAGGCTTGTTCTTGATTCTGTTGATGAGCTTTTAGAGGGGAAATCAAGTCTATAGCTGCCTCTTTGCCTAGAGCAGATACATTTAGGTTGGAAGCTCAAGTGTGTACTCAGTGGAAATGTGTCAGCAGGTGCTGGTTCCCTGGGGGCAGCCAGGGTGCCATGTATTAATACCTGAGTGTGAAGCATCTTGTCAAGTCTTCAGTAAAATAAAGAAGCAACAATTAAAAGACCTAAAGACCGTAGAGGTAACGAAGCTAAAGAGCCATTTTCCCAAAGTGAATGCTGAGACCCCCCACATTCTAATACCCCATGCAGAAAGAAGCAAGCTCAGCTGTTACTTTTAGATCCTTAAAAACATCTCTGAAAATTGCGTACAAGAAAGAATCTTTAAGAAAGTCTGATCTACTGTCTCCAAGTGCTAATCTCTTTTCTGCCAACTACAGTGTCATGCTTCTAGCAGGACCAGGATGGCTTGACCACATCATGTAAAAGCAGACATCTGCAAAAATGTGCTGAGTTTGACGGTGTAGGCAAGCACCTAGACAGGATTTTGCTGCATAGCTTCCTGTAGGAAGCTAAACTCCTCAAACTGAGCTTCTTATGACATGAGGTGTTCTTTCTTCTTACTGTTGTTATTTTTCCTCTTTTCAATTAATGCATGCAGCTGAGTTTGGAGGAGCAGGTTGGTAAGGAAAGAGGCACTAAGTAATAATCATCTTTCCTAACTGTCAAAAGATTGTTTTTGTTAATGCAAAATGCAGAAAATTTATTGACAGAGATACACTGCAGGGGGATAATTTTGCTTTACTTTCATGGGCAAAAAAAGTACACAGAGAAGTTAGATGGATGGACTGGTTTGATCTCAAATGGACAGCAAGTCATAATAATACGTTCAGCTGAGAGGCTCAACTGGATCGACAGCTGTGAACATTTGGCAGTGAGAGATAACTGATAATGATCTCCATCACACATTTCTGCAGCACCCTTTTATTCCAAACCACTCCTAATATAACAACAGGTTCTTTCCTTTTCCCTTCTTACTACGAGCTACACTTCACGTGGGGAGAGGGGGAGCAGGGAGGAGAAGGACTTACCTGTGTAAAAGGGCTAAGTAGGAAGAAGTGCTGAGTGGCAAATGAAGGTGCACGAGGCCGCGCTTTGATGGGCACACTTAGATGCCATTCCTGAGCTAAGGCCTGGGAGAAGTCCAGCTGAAGTCAGTGAGACTCTTCACGTGAGAAATGATGAGAAGGATTAGGTATAGCTGGAACACACTGATAGCGCAGCATTTCCAAGGCATTCTCCTGAGCCTTGGAGTTGGGAATCCCTTGCTTGGGTGATTTAACAGAATTACTAGAAATGTAAATTCTGACAGGCACAAGACCACCCTGTGCCTCCTTCAGGTCGACTTCAGAAATTTAACATGCGGGTTTTGTTTTTCTAACCATCCTCACATATCCCTGAGAAATAAAGAAAAACCTCCCCAAGAGTTCGGGGGCAGTGCTTTACGTGCATCCAGCACATGTGATACAGCTGTGCTGTGGCACATGTTAGCACTATCCAAGTTCATCCGACAGGAGCTAAAAAACATCTTTTCCATTTGAAGCCACAAGGGAATTTAAAAAGGGAAAGGAGAAAGTACAGGGGAAAAGTGCAGGAAAACCAATTTCTCTGTATCATTTTGGCAATTCAAAAAAACCTCAGCTGATTTAACACGTTGTTATTAATTTTCTTTTTCTACCCTATAGGTTGGCAAAGGGATGATGACCGCTTAGTCATATTTGAGCAAAAAAGATACCACTGTTTCCATTCAACTTCCTACAAAAGTCTGAGAAAAACAGTAAATACAAAGAGATGAGGCATGCGCTGGAAACATGACCACAAAAAAAGCCCAATGTACTTTTTTGCATATTTCTTTTCCTGAATCACATTTCACAGGAGGTTACCAACACGGGAATTCATCGGGACAACCTCTTTCAAAAGAGCAGTCAGATATCTAATGGCAGTACGTGCTCAGCAGCTTGCTTTCCACGGAGTTTGAAAGCCTGCATCTTCAGCAGCACAGCTGTGCTGCTGGTCACCTACTGATTCACACCGCGTCTATTCTTCACCAGCCCAGCCCTTTCTTAGAAGCCACCCAGCCAAGTAACCTGCACCACACCTCCTTACCTTACGTAAGCTGGCAAAATCATAGTGGAAGGTGCCTGCAGGACGTAGAAAAGCTCTAGCAGAAACCGTTTCTTTATCAGGAAGGAGATGAAATGGCCGTGGAGCTCTTTGGTCTCTTTGGCCTTTGTTTCTGCAAAAAGTGAAGCTGATAGCTCCTGAGAAATATCACTGCCTTACGATGAATGTCAGATTACTGGAGAGTACAGAGCAGTACTTGATCATTTATTGAAAAGCCTTGTAAAACGAATAGAAACCAACATCCAGAGGCTTCTGCAAGTCGTATCAGTATGTCTGGAGGCTGTGCAGTGGTGTGCCAGCTACTGGCTCACTTCAGTGATGCGCTGGCACACCTTGACACAGCCTCCAGAGAAAGCAGCTGTGTTCCAGGTTTCTAACTAGACTTCCTACCTTGCCAATTAAATATGGAGGTATGAATTAAAATGTAATTACTGAATATTAGAAACAGTAAGGGAATGATCTTAGCAGTATCAGGGAAAGATAATTTAGAGGTAGATTTTATTGCTTCCCCTAAACCAAACTGTTAAAGGAAGGGAAGAAAACAAAGCAGCTCTTGTGCAAAAGCTGAGGACAAACAATGGACAGGACCATAAGTCTGTACTACAGCTACTCACAGTTTAACAATTTCTTAAGCATATTAGTGCTGCCAAGATTACAAGTGATTACCTGTGACGCTACATAAGCAGTCAGTTACCATCCAGCCCTCCTCCGTCTGAGAGAGGTCCAAGCCTCTGCTCCTGCTGTCATTCAAAATGCAGGTATATTCTAGGAGCCAGTCCTGACTCTTACCGGTATATAAGCACAACTCTCAGGAAGTTTCTCAACACAACCATCAGAAAAGCAAAGCCCTGTGTTTCCTACAGGCTCCCCACCAGCAGCACTGGGGTGTTGACAGCAATTGAACAAGCAGCAGCTGTGCTTGCAACAGCCACAGCGAGGAACCAGCGTCCAAGGATGTCAGAGAGCATCAGAGATGTCAGCAGGCTCCTGCCAGCACCTTTCTCTTCAAACCCTTGCTTTATACTTCCTATGCTTTAAGCATATGTCTGTGCATGGCAAAGAAGAAGAGAGGTGGGAAGCTGTGCTTTATTTTCTCTCTATACTGCGTGTGAAGCTGGGGATCTACACGTCTTACAGACTTTACTGGGTCAAGAAAAATGTTCCTGGTATATTCACATCAGTGCTTTCCAAAGGATTATACTGGTTGTTTCCAAAACATGGGTCACTTGCGTGGGAATTCTCCTGGGCAGAGGAACAGGGTACCTGCTCCATTCATTTAGCCTGCGATGGACTATTTAAGAAGAGAGGCTGCAGCTTTCTCTGGGCTTTTCCCTTGGATTATTCGGAGGTTAATACCTAGGCACTGCTAATGAGCAGGCTGAGCACTGCAGCTGCAGGAGAGGTGGAAAGGAAAAGGTCAGATCTTCAGTCCCATAACAAAAGCATTTGTCACGTGTGGAGCTGAATCTAGACAGATAGATGCTGCCTTCAAAATTCCTTAATATCTTCGAGGAGTTCATTACTGAAGATCCTGCTTCACCAGGAGTTCAGCAATACAGGTGATTTTTGTTCTCTTAGCTTTCTGCTTCATCTTCTCCTTACTGGAAAGTAAACCCCATCTGCCCACCTTTCAAAGACAGCAGAAATCTCCTGTCACACTCTTTAACTGGCAGCTCATCGTCACCCTCCTCCCACATCGCCTGATCCAGTCAGCTTGAAAACTACTTGCTACCCTGCCACACATCATCTCCCAAACCTGGCTGAACTCTCTTCTGGGGGTTAAGAACCCTGCCAGAAACCTTCAAGAGCAACAGGCCTGAGCTTTCAGAAACAGGACGCCTTTGGTCCTGACAGCATCCCTGATACAAAGGTGAGTTTCTCTATGAGGAGCTGTGCCAATCCGTATTTCCTTTTCCAGGAATTAAATTCTGTGGAGTCTTCAATTTCCGCCTCACATTATGGTCCCCAGAGTGTGGAAGAACATGGCATAAAGAGCCACTACATTGCTAGTGAGCTGAAATACATGATGCTTGAGTAGAGGCTGAGAAAAACGGGTGTAGCCAGTGTTAAAATGAGAAGGGTGAGAGGATCTCATCACTGTCTCCAACTGCTAATGGCAGGGTGCAGAAAAGCCAGAGACGGACTGTCGGAGGAGCCGGGATGATAGTATGAGAGGCAGCGGACGAGAGTTGCAACTAGGGAAATTCTGAGTAGATGTTAGGGAAAAAAAATGACCAGTCCAACACTGGAACAGGTACGCAGTGAGGTTGTGGAATATTAGAGATCATCCTAAGAGATATTCCGATCTTGACTAGACAGTGCCCTGAGCAACCCGATTTAGCTGGCCCACCCCTGCCAGGGGATTTCAGCAGAGGTCCCATCCAACATACACTACTCTAAGAGTCTACTGCTTTGTCAGAAGAGTCAGTATGTTCCAGGTGTGGTGGCAAGCTCAGGCATACAGACCGACTGCTCCATCCCAGCCCCAGCTAGTTCAACCATACGTTAACTAGATCCGTTGCCTTGATGTAAAGCCTCCTGTAGAAACTGCCCCGGCAGCAGTGAGGGGTTGCGGAGCCTTTCAGAACTCTTTCTGCAGGGGTGCCATGATTATGGTCATAAGTTTGCAATAATGATAATGGAGCTAACCATAATACCATTTCCAACCGAGGCAAGCTATGGATTTGTTTAAAATACGTATCAAATTATTTCTAGATTTTTTAAGTTCAGAGCCGACAGGAGTTTTTTATTATAATGATTTTGTATTGACATAACAACGACTTTCAGCTAAGCGGTTAGGACTATATATTTCCCTCATGGCCTCCAAAAGTGCTGTAAATTGAAATGTACATTAAAAACAGTCAATCTTTGTTTGCTAGCAACATTGAAGGAGAATTGACTGCATTTTTATTAAAAAAGCTCGTATTTTACAGTGACCGGACTACAGTGAGAAGGATTCTTAACAAAGTGCTCATTTCAGATTTTCAAAAAATTCTCTATTTGACTAGATCCATAGCAGCATCATTTTGCTCAACAAAAGTGTAGAGATACTCGTTAAAGTCTTCACAATAATGATGACTTGATATAAAGAACTGGACTAAAGAAAACAAGGGCCTAGATACTCTACCCTGCTCTGATCCAACCCATAAACACGTTGCCTGCAGCTGCTCCAGCAAACAAACAGGACAACCCTTTTCCTGCTCTGTCCCGGTGCCTGGAGAGATCTCTGCTCGAGCTCCTTGGCTCAAACACTGCAATGGAAAACCACGATCACGGAGAACACACAAGTTCAGTCCTAACACGGTGGTAAAAACAACAGGAAAAGGCTGGGATTGGTAATGAAAAAATTCCCCAGGACTTTACAAACTTCCCTCGGGTAAAACAAAACAAAACAAAACAAGTAGTATCTAAAGACAATAAAGATGAATGACAGGACTTGGCCAGGCCCCAAGGCTGCCTGTTCCACAAACAAAGTCACCCGTGCAGAAGTGATCATTGCTAATTAATAAGTAGTGCTAGTTTTTCTTTACCAATTACTTATTGATACACCTGATAGTCCTCTTTGATAAACCAGTCTAAATGGGTAATAGCTTTTATCACCCCTGTGAGCAAGCAGCACCAAGTAAACAGCGCCTTTCCTTTAAAGTTGTTTATCTTCTGCTGTTATAGAATCCTCTGCAGAGTTTGTCTGGAATTGCAATGAATTAAACACCTTATTTTAAATTCCTATTATTTGTATTTTAGTAATGCTTAGCAATCCCACTGTGGACAAGCACTTTGCTGTTATGTGACTACAACCCTGAACACAGAAAAGGCAGTGTCCCAGAGAGCTTACCCCTGAGCTTTGAGATTGATTGCTTATACGTATTCCTTCCAAACAGTACCTCTGAGTGAGTCTTTTCTGTAATTCATGTCATATTCTACCTCCTGCCTTGTTTTCTGTCTGTATTTGGGGATGCAGTTTGCACCAAGCAGCCGAAAACATGAAGTTGTACTGCACAACCTACTAGGTAAACTCCACAAAGTACTGAGATTTTCACTCGCTGGAGAATGGAACTAAATTCAAAGTAGAAGAACAGAAGATTTTCTAAGCATGCCAAATAGGTTCAGGAGGTAAAGACCACAGGAAAAAAAATAGAGGCAACAAGATCCTTAACTGGTAGATTGAAGCTGATCTGAAAACCTCAAATACACTGTCATATAATGTGATAACTTCAACCTGTTTTCTTCAGGAAAAAAACAAAACCAAACCCCAACATAGTAAATAGAGCAAGCAGATTGCTGGCCTCGGAGCAGTGAGCCTCCAGAGCACTGATTTAAAGGCATCCGCCCTCCAACACACACAATTCCTCCAAGAACTGAAGATATAACAAATGCCCTCACAACCTATTAGCAAGCTTTGTCTTCTGAACAAGAGAACCCTGGGTCCCAGCCCTGAAATGTCATGAAATTTCTTAGGCTCAAAGTAGACCTAATCAACGTTTTCCCAAAAGCAAATGCAGAACAATTATGATGTGTAAGAGAAAATCCACAGAAGTAACATAATTCTCCAATTCTTTAGAGTCTCCAAGCATAGCTGTGGATGGTATGTGGCTCCAACAGGGAAAATAATTTGAAATTTGGTTCTGGCGAAAGACGGAGGGGCTTGTTTCTGCAAGAGGGTGCCAATGAATGAGCTAACACCCAGGAAAATGTGCTTCAGTGACGTGAGAGGGTTTGAGTAAATTCTGAACCATGTTCACTGCTCTCAGTGGCCATGGGGGTACTCTGTCTGCCTAGCCCACCATATCCTATCTTTTGTTATTCTCGGCAAATTTCTACGTTACCCTCGAAGAAGCAACCTCTGCTTTGTGAAAGACATAAAGGGTTTCTTTTCTTTTTCTCTCACGGCACATATAACTCTCATGTCCTCTCTTTCATACAAGATTCTTTCTCATGAACGCAAACCACCTCTTCAGACACCTCCTAATTTGTCACTGGTGCTACTTTCTACAAGCTTTGGTAATGAAAAGAATTAAGATAGGCTTGCTGGGCCAAACAGAACTAGTTAGAAAGTTGAATGGTTTATGGAAGAAAATATGGCTAATCATAGAATCAGAGTCATAGAATGAGTTGGGTTGGAAGGGACCTTCAGAGGTCATCTAGTCCTACCCCCCTGCAGTGAGCAGGGACATCTGCAACTAGAGCAGGGTGTCAAGAGCCAGACCAACCCTGACCTGGAATGTTTCCAGGGACTGGGCATCTACCACCTCTGTGGGCAACATGTGCCAGTGCCTCACCACCCTCAGTGTAAAAAATTTCTCTCTTCTATCTAGTTTAAATCTCCCCTCTTTTGCTTGAAAACTATCACTTCTTGTACTGTCACAACAGATCTTGCCAAAAAGACTGTCCCCATCTTTGTTATAGGCCCCCTTTAAGTACTGGAATGCCGCAATAAGGTCGACCTGGAGCCTTCTCTTCTCCACGTTGAAAAACTCAACTCCCTCAGCCTGTCCTCACAGCAGAGGTGCTCTAACCCTCTGATCATTTTTGTGACCCTCCTCTGGACCCACTCCAACAGGTTCATGTCCTTCTCGTGCTGAGGACTCCAGAGCTGGATGCTCACCTCCAGGTGAGGTCCCACCAGAGCAGAGTGGCAGGATCCCCTCCCTCAACCTGCTGGACGCGCTGCTTTTGACGCAGCCCAGGATCTGGTTGGCTTTCTGGGCTGTGAGCGACATTGTGGGCTCACGTTCAGCTTTTCATCCACCGGTACCCCCAAGTCCTCCACAGGGCTGCTCGCAAGCCCTTCATCCCCCAGCCTGTATTGATACTGATACCTTGCCCTTGGCCTTCTTGAACCTCAGGAGTTTAACACACAGAAGGCTCACTTCTCCAGCTTGTCCAGGTCCCTCTGGATAGCATTCTGTCCCTCAGGCATATCAACTCCACCACTCAGCTTGGTGTCATCTGCAAAATTGCTGAATGTGCACTCTATCCTGCAGTCTGTGTCATTGATGAAGATATTAAACAGCACTGGTCCCAGTACGGACCCCTGAGGAACACCACTTGTCACTGATCTCCATCTGGATGTCAAGCCATTGACCACTACTCTCTGGATATTACCACCCAGCCAATTCCTCATCCACCATATGATCCACCCAGCAAATCCACATCTCTCCAATTTAGAGAGAAGGACGTTGTGGGGGGACTGTGTCAAAGTCCTAACAAAAGCCTGGATAGATGACATCCATAGCTCTTCCCCTGTCCACTGCTGTAGTCACCGTAGAAGGCCACTGCGTTGGTCAGGCAGGACTTGCCCTTGGTGAAGCCATGCCAGCTGTCTCGAATCACCTCCCTGTCCCCCATGTGCCCTAGCAGAGCTTCCTGGAGGATCTGTTCCATGATCCCCCCAGGCACAGAGGTGAGGCTGACAGGTTGGTAGTTCCCAAATGACAGTGACAAAACCAAGTTTACCACACATGTCTTTTGACCTTCTCTTCCCTTTTTTTTAATATTCGAATTCATCCCTCAAGGACTATTAGTTGCAAAAGAAAAGTATTTGCTAATGATACAGCTTAAAAGCAAAAACAAAAATTACGGCTGCCTGCCTCAAAAATGGCCTCCTACAGTTCATTTATGTGTTTTCAAAGTGAAGGATTTTAGAAATGTAAAGAATAACTGACAGTTTTATATCCATAATGCATTCCTCCCTAGGCACATTTACAGTCTATATAGCGTGTGTGGTATTTAAAAAAATCCTGAGATATAAAACCAGTGACTTAAATACAAAATCACTTTTTGAGGCTAATGTAGTTTTATCAGTGGCAAGGATCCCATACTCGCTCTTCGACTCTGACCTGTGCTTCACTTATATTAATTTGTTTTGTTGGCCAGCCCTGCTTATCATGAATTCGGTATTTGAGGTGAAGTACTTTTTCTGACTCTTTCCACAACACCATTTGTCTTCACAGCACAGATTCTTTTTCCTCTCGACTATTCCACTGACATCTTTGCTTGACTTCATGTTCTTCTATCCACCCCCCAGGCTATGGCTGCCTGCTTATTTATGCTGTCGGCTTAATTTCTTGATTGATATTCTCACATTCCCCCTGCTACTTACTTATTTACGTTGTCTGCTTGTTTCCAAGTCCTGCTTCTTTAAGATCACAATGCTATTTTATTTATGGAAGAGAATCACTGTTTTCCACAGCATGTTCTTTATGCTTCTGCCACGACCTTCTACAGTACCAGTTAATCATCCCAAATACTGCTATGCTCAATGTGCCGTGCTTCAACCCTCTGTGCCTCTCTGGTGGAATTCTCTTCCTGGGGACACCTCACCAGCTCTGAAGCGGTGCATTTTTTTATTATTTTCATTATTTAGCACCTAAACAGCACAGCATTCTCTAGGTAAATAGAAGATAAGGTACTTATGCTTCCTTACTCTTGACCTATGGCTCTGATTTACCCTTCTCCAGGGTAAATCAGCAACAGCTCCTACAGTCAAAGGTTTACCCCTGGGTAAAACAAATCGGCAATGAAAGACGTGCCATATGAGCATATGTGGCAGCCTGATAGCAAAAGATACAACATCCTCTACAGGGAGAGAGAGATGTGGTTACTCTTATCTATAAAACAAATGTTTTGAAAACCTACAAACACATGGAGGTAAAATCCTGGCTCAGGAAAGGCAAGAGAACTACTGGTTTCAGCAGTGTCACAGTTGCACTGAGCCTTTTGGTTGCCGAAGGATGAACTAGGGTGTGAGTATCAGGACGGGAATCTCAAGGGATTCTTTGGGATGAAAGAAAGTGAGACTTACACTGGCCAGCCACTCAGAGCTTCACCTTGGCTGAGTAGCCAGAAATCATCCTACCCAGCATGCACTGCTCCTTTTAGCTATTGCCAGAACATTTTCATTACTCTAGCCAAAGGTTTGTCATGAGAAAGGTTGTTCTCTTTGTACATAACAAAATGTACTGTGGGCTCCTCCTAATTAAGGCTGCTGACTTCTGCTGAAGTGGTGCCCTTGCACCTCCCAACCAACACAGAGGGGACAGCGAAGCGAAGCTGTGCTTCTTAGGAACATCGTGCTGCTGCCATGCCCTTGGGCACAATGTGGGGCTAACAGGGATGACAAGGAATAGGGCAGGCGAGGAGAAGAAACTGGGAATGTGACTGTTTAGGTGAATTCCCGAGTGTATACCACTCATTGCACACAGATTCGTCTTTAGCTGTCAAATCCAGCACGCTCAGAGTCATGTCTGAGTGGTATCTGGCCCAGGTTACAGCCAAGTTCACTGCCTGGTAGCCTGAGCTCTCCTTAACATGCTGGAAACACACTCCCAGGTCTGATAACGATATTTAGAAATACTAGTGGAGTGCTGTGCGAAGGACATGCTGAGGTAGGGAAGCCTGCCTTTCCTTCACAGGTGTAAAATGTGGAGCAACCCCAAGTTCAGTAAGGTGATAAAACAGACTGATTTGTGGCCTTATTTAACTGCCTTGCTTAATCTGTTGGCTCTTAAGAAGTTAGACTGTTTGTTTTGCTCTGGGCTGGAGAGCAGCGTCCAAGTCCATCCTGCTTTTGTGCTGCACAGAAGGGGGAAGGAATCAGCAGAGGCTATTCATTTACCAAGTGGCAAAGTAGTGATGCTACAGAGGGGGAAAAATAGATGCAGCTGTGCCTGCAGCATTACTTAATCTTTCTCCCTCCATTGCCTTCCACGAAGATTGAGCCCCAGCCAGCAAAGGAACAGCTGCTGGTGGTTATACAAACTATCATGCCTGAGTCCAGCCTGAGGCTGGGAGATACGAGTTTGGTTTTCTGCATAGTGTTTTCCATAGTTAAAGGTTCACAAAACTATTCTCATTGACTCTGCCCCAGGACTCTGCCTCAGTGCTGGCGTAGAGCTGGGGAATGCAAAAGAGGCATTTGTTTTGAAGCCAAACCGTGGTCAGCAGTCCAATAGCCGTGTCACCAGCAGCGGGGCTGAGAGCGCTGCCCTTGCTGCACCCAGCACCCTCGGTGGCTGACAGGGAATGTCAGCTGAAGCTCTTCTGCAAAAATCTGTTCCCGCTGCCTGTGCCACCACACTGCCAGCTCTGTATCCATGTCACGCTGCACAGCCCAGAATCCTGCTGCCTTCAGCAGAGGAAGGCAGAACTGGAGAGGACTTCCTGGGTTACAACCCGCTATTAAAGACAAGCATTTAATCACAAAGACATAATAATAACAAAAAGACATCAATACTCATTTTTAATTCTCAGTTATATAAAGGCACATCCAAATATAAACCACAATGAAAACTTCAAAGAGAACAAAATTGCCTGATCCAGGGAAATAAATCGGATCCAAAGCAGCCTACTATATAGCTGCAGAAACAGAGCCCACTAGACATTAATTAATATAGAAGCAGAAGGAAAGATTGATGCCAGATTTAAATAGGTGTATCTCAGATCACAATCTGGTCCAAAGCATCTTGAGTTATATTCTTGACTGACACAATTAGTAGCGGGTGGCAGGGGGTGTCCTGCCCAACTGGAAGATTGTCTCCTGTCATTTTGGCTACCATCAGACTGAGATTTCAGTGGTCTCGTTTTACTCGTTTAAGCATGAGCTCATCAGCTTAGACAGAGCAGAAAGCTTCTTTCTCCCATTCTTTGATGTAAAATAAAAGTGATAAAAATTGACAGCAAAACCCAACTATCAAGAGTCTGCCAGAATATGCAAAAAAGGAGAGGAAACAGAAATTAATGGATTCCAGCACCATTTAATCACTTTATATCCTGTTTGGAGATGGACAGTAGAGATACTGTGCTCTACCCTGGATATTTTACATTGCATTTGCAAGAACACATGACACGATGGAAGAGGCCTGGCCATCCCACCATCCTGTCCCACCTTTATCCCCTTGCACAAGGACTCCTGCATCTTCCAGCTACAAGTAACTGGCTTCTTCTCCCTCTCTACTGCAGTGCATACCAGCTTCCAGGTGGCCACGCTGAGATGGAGAGAGCTCCTTCCATTTCTTACTGCACCATCTTGCTGTACAGGTACCAGAGCTTGAAAGTGGTCGGGATTCCAGTCAGCACTGGTTGGAATGTCACAAGCATGTGAAGAGAGAACAGATCTCGACTGCTTTACTGACACGGCCTTCCCAGTGCTCTTCCTTTGGATCCGAGGTTGATGAATGCTTGAGGATCAATAGTTTCCAAGCATCACTGACTACTCACTCCTTCACAGTAGGTCAGGAATGTTCTTTACTTAAAAAAGGGCTTTTTTAATTCCTTGGAGTAGTAATGCTTTGTTCACACCTCATCTTTAATTCTTGCAGCAGTATTTTCTTTCACTGAGAGAGCTCCCAGAGGACCCTCCCTCAGTATGACTAACATGCTTCACTGTGCTTCTGTACATCACCCTGTGCTTGCCTATTTGCAAAGCAGCCAGGATGTAACAACTCCCAGATCCTGTGCACCGTGCCTGGCCCAGGTCTAAGGATGACATGTCCTATTCATCCAACGAGACATCTATTCAACTCACTATTGTCTACCCTAAGGGGAGAGTAAGTACACTAGTTAGACCTTCAAGAAATCCTCGAGGCTGACTGAGATGCCGGCTCTGTGCACACAGCCTCTGAGTACCTGAGAAATTCCGGAAGAATCACAGACCCAAGTCCTGACTTCAGTGAAGCAATGATGAACATGTGGGTGTAAGAGCAATACATTCATGAGACTGAAATGATTTATAAAAGAAAATCTGGCTTGAAAAGAGAACAACAGAACAACCAGAGGTCTAGTCAGATGCTTGTTAAAAAGTTGTGCATTACCTTGACCATGGTATTTTTAAGATCTCATCCTAGAAAACACTGGTACCTTCTCAGAGGTAATGAATGTTCTCACCCAACAGTGAAGCTGGACAAAGGGAACACTTGGTGAGACTTGCAATGAGACTCAGAGAGAGGATGGAGGAGTGAGAAAGGCAAACCCTCAGGCTTGGATGATCAGAAAATCCTGAAGGAGTTCACATGCTTTTCTGAACCTGTTCTGCCTAGAAATCACAAAGGATTCGCTTCTCTCATGTGATTCACAACACTGTTCTGGTTTCAGCTGGAAACAAAACTGTATTTCAGCAGATTTTTCTGCTTCTAGCCTGAAAACAAAAATTGCAGTAGCACAACAAACACTCTCTCAAGTCTGACCAAACTTCTTCTAGCCTCAGAAAAAAATATCTATCCTCCTTTATTAGACCCAATTTGGATCACCCATCTGTTGTCTGAGGGAGTTTGAAAGCTCTTGGGTGGAATAAAAAAAAATGTTTCCATCTTCTTAAGTATTCCACTGGCATTTGCTTACTAGTTTCCTGCCAGCTAGGAAGTGTCTGAAGGGGACAGCACCTGAAGCTTTTTTGGAACTGGTTTAGTTCAAGCTCTATGTAACAAGCAAGTGACAAGTGTATTGTGTATTGTCACGGGCATCTTTCCTCATAAAGAAAAAAAAGCATGTATAGATCTGGAGTTATTTTCCCCACTCCTCTTTATTACTTTTCCTTTGTTCTCTTGCTTATCTATTCCTTTTTAATGCAGAAGATAATACAATTCCTATTCTCCTGGCTTGTGATGTTCAATGCGTTTTGACATGTGATGCTGGTTGATGAAATTGGAGGAGAAAAGCTGCGTGATGATTTAAAGTGTTATTTTCATGATTGTGCCACTCTTGAGTATGGCACAAAGGCAAACATGACACATGAGCCTCCCGAAGAAAATAATCAGGATGACAGAACGTTAAATTAAAAATTAGACTGTCCTGGTTAAACCAGGATGCTGGACATCTAACCTTATAGGATTATATCTCGCATCCTTTTACTAGCGACAGTTAATGCTTGAAGGGATTTTATTCTCATGTAATCCCTGCATTGCTTTCAAATCTGCTTGTTTGGGGAGATATAATTAAAACTTATTATTCCTCCTTTCTCTGCCAACCAACTGTCAGAGAGAAGGAACAGAGAAAACAAGATTTCTTTACCAGCAAAAAACCTTATTATATTCCAACTAAAACCTTCTAGATCTACTTAATTTCAAATCAAAGGATCAGTACATCCCCTTTCACTGGCACAATGTAGTGGACATGACAGACACTGATATCAAACCTCCTTTAAGACAAAAAAAATGTTGACAGATCATTGGAGAAACAGGAGTTTTAGAAATTATCCCTTTCTCCTCCTCCTTTCTCTTTGTTCTGCATCTTAGAATGTATCAGCTGGCTTTCGCATATGATGCAGTAAAAAGACGAGGCAACTACTTCTGTTTGTACCCCTCTATCAAAAGAATAAAAAAAATTATACACAGTGTAGGCATATCTCTTCATCAGAGTGGGAACCCCACGTGACATTGAGGAGGAACGCTCCAATGTACACATAGCATGTATGAGCAGTAACTGTGCTGTTTAGATCCTTGAAGGAGTTTCAAGATTTGATAACCTTAAACCCAAGGATTCAGGACATTTTCATTGCTGATACACTCTCTTTTGTCAGTTCAGGTTGATCTTAATAGCTCAAATGCAGACTTGAAGGATGGCATCTCTACCAGTTTCAGAGACAGAGAAACCTGCAAGGAAAGCTGGAAGATGTTAAGAGTTTTGCTTTTATGTTCTACTTGTGTTTAAATAAACTGATAAAGGCAAAACTCAGATATTAATGGGTAAAGTGTAGCTGGAAAATTTCTAGTGTCTATTAGCTGCACACAGACTTTTATTCCTCATCTTTACAGTCATTTGTCTTCTCCTCAAGTACTGAAGCACACAGATCTCTCCCTCTCTTCCACTTCCCCCCAACAACCCATCCTTGCTCAGCGCACCTTGGCTCTTCCTTCACCCGATATCCAGGAGCGGACTAAGCAAGCTCAAGCTCTTCTGCCCTTGGACAGCACTGTGCAGATGGGCCTCCCCCATGCTAGCCCCGAGCCGTTCACCTCGCGTCCTCCTTTTGACTTCCCAGTGAACTGCCACAGGACTTGCGGCTTTATACTGCTGTGACACATATCCCCCCACTTCTCAAGGGTGACACGTTCTACATAAAACTGTTTTGTTGTGGTTAGCTGAATCACCTCGTGCCTCATGGAGTGCTCAAAGCTTTGCTGTTGGGGTGATATAACATGGAGTCCGTTCCTGGTGGACAGGCAACATGGGAGTAGATCCTGCCCAGAGTCCAGTCACCAGGACCAAGCCAGACTCACAAGCGTCTGCCTAATAGCCTAACACAACATTTCTGGATTCAAATAAAACCAGTCCCCATGCGCCGAGCCACTTCTGCTGCATGGGCAGAGCCATCCAGCTGTGTCCAGCAGGATCCCAGCCCTGGGTAACAGCCTACGCTGCCTGCTCTGCCTGCAGGCAGCTCTGACCCCACCATTTCTGGCACAGCGGGTGCCTTGGGGAGGCCTTGCTTCCCTCGGAGAGACAACTGCAGCCTGCCTGTAATTATTTTTTAGCATATTTCAAAGGACAAGCCAGCCAATTCTTCTAGGAAGAAATCCACAGCAGTAAATGATCCTATTATATTCGGTGTGCAACTAAGTCCCGAAGACGGAAAAAAAAGAATGATTTAACAAATAAAAGAGGACAGTTTGAAGACACACTCACAGGTGCTAAAGGTCATCGACTGCAACAGTTACCATATGGCACTACGTGAAGGTGGGAGGAGGGAGGGAGAACGCAGGTTTCCAGTTATCACTGTGTGGTATCTGGCAGATGATGGGCTTTCAGCAGCGATACCGTACCCGTCACCCAACAGATTCTGCAGTTATACCATAGCAACCTTCGTTCAATCAATGAGGTCATAGCAGTGTCAACGCCAAGAAACTACAGCTTCTTGTTTTCTTCAGATAAGAATTTCTGAACAACAAAGGAATAAAAACACCCAACCGAATCCTCCCTGCAGAGGTGTGGGTGTGATTATCACAGGGTGCGTATTGCTCACCTCAGCCCCGTGACAATTGATAGGGCTCTATTCACTTAATACCAGCTTGGATCTGATGCATAAACATCTAGCATTCACTTTAGCAGTCAAAATTAATCAGAGTTTTGGGTTTTTTTGAAAGCTACGGCTGAATTCATTGAACTCTTTTTTTTTTTTTTAAGAACGCTTTAACTTACATAAGTAAAGAAATTCCCAAAGCAGAAAACGTCCTGACGGCTCTTCCTTCAAGAAAGAAAACAAGTAGCTTTTTATTTACCTGAGAGAACCTCTAACTAGCAATTCTCAGTCACCCACGGGTGGCTGATTGAAATATTGATTAAGGTCCATTTCCTGGATCATGCTCGTGTGGCAGCTTTGCTGCAGCTCGTTTTTGACATGCTGAAAGAACGCATTATTGGGGAAAAGAGGTGGTAACTAAATCAAGTTCTGAAGTCATTGTAAGCTAAACTAAATTCAGCCTGCCTTTTTGGGCTCTCTAGCAGAGATCAGCAATACAAACCTTTTCTTCATGGGTCTTTATCTCGAGGTGGAGAGTTTATAAAGGATGAGAAGGTACCTCAGTTTCAGTGTGCTAAATAGGTGGCCCAGAGACTGACACTACAGTACGGTCTAAGCTATCTAGACTGGCGCAGAACTTGGCTACAGTCATGGATATGACACATTTCACTCTTCTTCATTCCTTCTTGTTCTTTGTTCTTCCCTCTTAGATGCTGAAATTCAATCCTGTGTTTAAATACATCCCTATTCAGAACAGATCGTAAATCATAAAATTCTTCCTGACCACTCAGTTTTAATCTGCATCAGGGGCTCAGCAGTAAAACCAACTTTTTAATATTATTTTTGGTCATCCTTAAGGAAAATTCGAGCTTCTGTTTCTGGACACAGCCCAAGTGATAAGAGCCAGAAGAAACTTTGGCAAAAATACTATAGAGATTCCTGATGCGGATGATCACTTCCTTAAAGCACCTCCAAGTAGCAACAACTTTCAAAAAGTCCAGGCAAGCCTTTGGTCTGTACAATAATCCAGCAGGTTCATGTTCATTTTTCATGAGCCATGAAGCAGGTATAAGACTAAAAGATAACAGTTTTGAAAATACAGTTCCCTCCATCCCAGAAAAGCCGCTCTGGATAGGGGACTGTGAAAAATCATCAGGAAGTTTTAAATCAGTTTGTGACTATACAAATAAGTAAAATTTGACTAGATAATGAATTCTTTCTCAATTTTTCATTTGTGCGCAGTAAGGAATTTAAGACGTCACTGAGACAGGGCCAAATTCTGCTAACCAAAGTCGATGGGGTTAAGTAAGTGATTTATTTCAAGGCAGAATTTGCCTTGTAATCTGGATTTCAATGAGGTGATCTATTCAGGAAAAGCTACATCACCTATTGCTTGAACCCATGCTAACCTATCTGTATTATGATATTGATTTCTGCACTCTCATTACTTCCTTTCACGCATTAAGTCAGTGAGTAGTCACCTTTTTATCGTATCACACCTATTTTTGCTATCTTATTTTATCTACTTTTAAACAGCAGATACAGGCCATATTAACCCATTGCTCAAATCCGTCTTATAAAAGAATCCTTTATTACACAGGGCTTTAATTATTTACTCTGTTAATAGCCCATTCATTTCAAATATTTTGATACGGCACTTCCCAACTGGATTTCGTAGTTAGCAAAAAGCTACGTTATCCTTTCAGAAATGCAAATATATTATTTCACTCCTATATGCTGATCCAGATTTTAGCCTAACGTGTGATTAAGGTAACCAGAACATCTTCTAGCACCAATGCGTTTTTCCCAAACGCATCCTTCATTGTTGAATTAAACCTAGAGCTGGGTAATCCGCAACTGCTGCTGAAGCAAGCAAGGAAATGTCATGTGGCAGCTGCCAGAGATGAGGGAGGGTGAAGATCACGATAACTGAAACTATCACAGGAACTCAGATACTGGAATTTGGCCAGCAGATCTAGGTTGATGGTCCTAACCCTTGAAAAACTTCATGGCAAGTGTTCAGCACCCAGGTTTTACAACTCATCTTGGGTAGCTAGATGATCAGGTGCTCTGTAAAGGTGGCTTTGTTTCACCGTCAAAGTCTGAAGGAGCGATGGAAGCGGCAACAACAATGCACAGCATTGCCAGCTTTGCCGTTAAACCTGGGCTGTTCCTCAGAGGTCTCCCATTCAAGTGGAGTCCAGAATCAAAATATGTAGACCAAAATACAGCTTCAGGTCTTCAAAACACTCAAACAGGGATGTTTAAAGGTAAAGCAAAATATCAGAGCATGCTAGATTTCAGTTTGTCACTGCCATATTTTTATGGCAATAGTTACTGAACACCACATTCATTACATATTCAATTAAAACTCTGGCAGCCACAAAAGCTTAGAAACACAAACGTGTCCCAGTCTACATCCAACAAAATGAAAACCAGTTAACTAAATACTGTAAGACTCAGTGGGGACACTGACATATGTGTGCAAGTTATTTTAATTAGGCTGTACAAGAGAGACACTCACCATCTCCTCCCATATGAAAACCCAGATGCAGACTTGATACATACTACATCTAGACTGAGGAACACTACCACATGGTAAGATTTCTCAGGAAAACATTCCAGCCAGCAACCTCTAGAAAAATCAACATTGCTTCCTAAAATTCTGGGCCAGTCCAACCTCTCCACCACTCACCCTGAAATAACTCTTGCGGGCAACCAGTCAATCGCTACAGCCAGCTCTCCTACCTGCTTTTATTTAAAGTATCAGCAAACAGTCAGATATTTTGACATCAGCAGGTGGAAGCGCCTCATTACTTTGCAGATCTAAACCCGCAGCTTAATTAGTAACATAAACATCTATAAAGGAACAAAAGGTGAGGGACAGCTTGTTTAGCTGAGCTCCTATTAAATGATTGCCTCAATTTATGTGCACTGATGTACCTGCTATAATAGCTTGGCCTCCTTCTCCCATATCCTCTGGTATGGTGCCAGGTTCATAGTGTGGGGATCATCCTGAGTTCAATGAGTAGTGTGGGGTGTCTTATCTGCAAAAACACACTTTCCCACTGCTCATGGTATTATAAGACTCATGCTACTCATTGCAAATTTTGCTGACTTGAGTTTTGTGGAAAAGTAATCAGAGTAGCAGTGCCAACCAAGAGAGTTTGAGAAACTTCAAATGAGAATGCAGATTAGCAGCTCACTCGAGTAAGGAAGATTTTCAGTACTGGTGGAGCTTCTGCCTTCTGGGAAAGAATAACCAGACGAAGCACACTGCCCCCGAGCCAGGGGGGCTAGTACAGAAAGAACGTCTTGCAGCACATCACGAAACTGCACAGCACGAGACAGGCATTTTGTTACTTTACCATCTGAAAGTCACATTTCTTTCTAAAATGGGTGGAAGTCAATAAATTTCTATGGATAGAAGTAGTTAATTGATTTTGCTGCCACCTGTGAGCCAAAGTAAGCCGTGAGTATAATATTACTTACTGTCGTCTTCACACTATTGTGAATATTTCACACAAGAGAACTCTAGACAAATTATTCTAGTCCTGTGTCTTTTTATTGCTGCTAATAGCTTGTTTCAACAAAGAGTCAGACATTCCACAATTGATGGGAAGAATATTGATATTAGCTTAATAAATCCTTCCAACCAGAAAGAGTTGAACAAAGGGAAATAGGTTATGGTTTTCCTTGTGGACCTGTTCCATAATTAAGGATCTTGGAGCAGATTTTAAAGACCGAGAATTCCAAAACATATGTCAGTTTGTAATTCTTCTGATCATTTCTTCTCTCAGTGTGCTCCTCTACCATCTAAATGCCTTTTATTGTCTGCCCCTTGAACGTGTCTTTCCTTGGCAATCTATCTCTGTGCATATCCTTCTTGATATGCAAGAAGCTGAGATACACTACATACTGATGGCTAAAAGAGATGGGCTGCAGAAATAAAGCTTTGACTGAGACAAAAATCAGAAAACCTGGAGAACTGCACTGACAAGGTTGCCTGAGAGGCTTGTTCCAAGATCGGTGATGTGCAAAGTTAAGGTTTTAAGAGAGCCAGGCATAATTTTTTCAGATATTCAGGACAAAAATTGCACTGCCTTGAATTCAGCCTGTTGCAGGCAGCTTAGCAACTCCTGATTTCCAGAGCCAGGCTGATTTTTATAATGACTGTTAATATCGGTTGCATAATAAGCTCATACTTGAACATCGCTCACGATTTTGATTAATACTTATGTGACAATGTCTTTGCAAAATGGGAGACGTATCCAGGGGCAGAGGCAGGAAAGGGAGGACTCACCCACTTCGTGATTCGTGTCACATGGTGCGATACTGCTCCACCACCTCAGCTGCATAAAGAAAAGGGAAAGAACACTTTCAAGAGATCCATTTTTTCTGAGCCAGGAGTATCTGGAGGACAACTGAATAACAACAGGGTCTGTCATGCTGGTGAAAGCTCTTTGTGGGCACTTGACAGTGAACCTCAGAAGTAGAGAGTAAAAAAAATAAAACCTTGCGGTGTCCACAATCTTGTAGATATAGAGTTGTAGTTGATAAGACCTATAAGAAGAGCTTAAAAAATATACCTTTACAAGTAAATTTCTTTCTACCCAGGGAATTAGTGTAAGAAGGTGATTTTCTAACCACTTCTTCCTCTGCCAGCCATTTTGCTCTCTCTGAAGGACGAGCCCATGTTCGAGCAGACTGGGATTTACAAAAATCTTAACAAGCACAAAGGATTTTTTCTAAACCTTCTCCGCTCTGTTGCATGCAGAGTTTTGCCTGACTCATTCTCCTTTTATTCTCTCTCTGACATGATACCTCTTATCTCTCCCTTGCTCAGTCTCTGTGACTGGTCCCTCTCAATACTCTACATATCTGCTTGGCCCACTGCCTCAGCTGTAGGGACAAAGCTCCACTCACTGGTATCTCTCAATCATGAAACACCAAGCTTGGGGCACTTTTGGGTAAGATGCGAGCCCATCTGATCTGCCTTCTTGTCTACCTGGGATGCCATAGTCAGAAGGGATAATAGAGACATCTGGGACAGGAACAGGAGCCCTCCCACGCAGCAGGAAATTGTGCTTATGAATGTTGTCTCACATGGAAGGAGTAACTGAATTTTCACTCCGTAAGTGGCTGGACCTGTCATCATGCCAGCAAATAAATAGTGAGGATGGGTGGGAAGACTGGCTTTCAGCCTGATCTGAAAATAATTTCTGAGCTACAGGAATGACAGTGCTTTGAGGCTGGCTGCTAGAGGAAAAGGTGGCTCTGGCATGTGAGATGGGGGTGTGAGGTGAAAGCTGTGGTGCTTGGACTGTGCACAAAAGGTCTGAAGCTTTGCTTCACTAATTTTCACCTCTTGGTGAAAATTTCCTCTCCCCAGGTTATAGAAAACACAGTTCTATTCTGAATCGCTGTTTGTTCAAGAACGGTTTTCTTTGAAGTTCTGGCAAATGGTCCCTGTTGAAACTGCTGAAAATTCCAGTACCACTGCTTTAGAAAAGGGCTTTTCATAAGCTAATATCAAATTACCTGGCTATCTTCATATGAAGCATTGTTCCATAAATAAAGACTGCCGATAACTGTCACAAAAGCCAGACATCTAAATTCCAGAAGGTGAAAAAAATTCCTATGCATCAGCCCTTTGATTCCACCCCAACGAAGCCGAATTCTGCCTGAAGAGACCTTCTATTCAAAAACCAGCAACAAAATATCCTTTTCTTTTCTTTGTACGTTTTCCTGCTTTGTGTTAGGGAGTTGTACCGACTTTGTGGAGTCATTGTAGTTACTTGTAAATGATGTATGAAAAGAAAACTTCCTGTCCTTTCCACGCACCAAGAGAATACTGGCAGCTCTCAGCAAACCCGGGTGTGCTGCTTGTTTATATTAAATTCAAACTCATCAAGTAAAGATCCTGAATGGAAAGATAATTCTCATCCATCCAATTACCTCTATTGCTACTTCAAAGGAGGCACATTTCAGGAGAGTCTTTCTTTGCCCCTTTATCTCCCTCCAGCCCTCCATCAAGTTTTAAAGATTTTATCTCTGAAGGGCAGATTTCAAAGTTTAGAGGGTAAAGCTTGGGGAGGGTGATTTCTAAAGGCTTGGGTGCGGTTCTCTCTGACACTACAGGCGAGAATTCCCCAAAGACCAATCTTAAGGCCAGTGAAGCCATTGGTGCAGTTGTACAAACCAGAAAAGGAACCAGTGACAGAGACTGTGAGCCAAACTCAGCTGTTCTTCCTCTTGAATTCACCCTCTCTTGGTCCAGTGAGAAAGCCAAGCTATTCCGTATAAGTACTTGATTTTCACAGTGATTAAAGACAACATCATGTAACTACAGGACTCTCTTATTTAAAAAAAATTTAAAATTCATATGACCCCCTATTCTCTGGGAAGAACGGCGGTTGGCTGTGTTACTTCCAGACTGCTGCAACTGCAGTTTCTTCGGAAGGGAGAGAGGCTGAATGCAGAATACTGGGTTTGTATTGCCCTCAGCTACAGGTGAAACCGCAGCCTCTGTTGTCGCAGGTGGGTTGATTTCAAAGCCTCAGAAATACATCTGTGCTTTTCTCTCTGCCATGCTGTTTGATTAGGGAAAAGTCACCACAGCTCTGCTCTCCTGCATTTAAGCATCTTTAGCACATTGGCAGCCAGCTGACGAAATGACTCAGGCATAGAACACTCCACCTTCTCAAAGACGCGCATAAAGGGGAAAGCAGATTCTTTATTTATTTTTTTTTCTACTTCCTTTTAATTCTTAAATAAACACTCTATTCTTTCAGAGACATGAACTGTCCTTTGGTTAGCCACCTTCTCTAACATGCTGTTCTACTACACAGGCGTCTAAATAAATTACCTTATTTTCCTCATGTGAATAACACACTGACATTTAATTCCAACTAATGCTTTAGAGGGTAAAAGATGGGAAGAGCTGGGTCAGAAAAAAGTATTCTCCTGTCATTTGGAGAGAGAAGCAGGGAAGAGACAGATGGAAGCTTTGCTTTCTTTCTGAAGCGATAGTGTGTTAAAGCTCTTGGATGCTGTTTTCTTAAATCTATAAAGAGGTTTGAAAGTGCCTGTGTGTGAGAGGCTGGCAAGGGTGCACTTGTTTATGGGAAGTATTCCTGCTCTGGATAGGGTCAGAAAAGGCAAGGCAAGAAACGGCTGGGACATTTGGACAGTAGCTTTGCAATGCTCTGCAGCACTGACATTTAGATTTCAGTTCAGCAGTTGGAGAAAAAAGAAATAAATCTCTCTAACCAAAGAATTCATCTTAAAAAAAAAACCACCCCTGCAAATGCTGCTCCATTATTGCTTTTGATCCCACATCACCTTCCCCCTTGTCTCCCTGGGGGTTTTAGAAAGAAAGCTGAAAGGGCTTCAGCAGACAGTGATCCTTCACCTGCTTGCTGGCTGCTCTGCTCCTGCAGGCTGTTCTCCAAAGGGATGTATGGGCAGACTTGGAAGTCAGGCACAAAGAAGCCCAGGTAGAAAATCTGTCCAAAGCCAGCAGAAAACACTGCACGCAGTCGTCTCCTCGATTCTTCCACAGCAGAGCAGCTCCAGACAGCAGTGATCATCCTCCGCTGCAGTCTGCCACAACCTGGACAGGACACAACAATTTTGCAGAAATCCTGTTTTTCAGATTCTATTTCAAGGTGAGTCACGTTCTGTCTTCTGTGCTGTGTGGAGCTGTGATGTCTGTCCACAGAAATACCAGCCGTGCGCGCAACCCACGGTGCCAGAGACTGTATGAAAACAGTTTTAGTGAGAGAAGAAAGTATGGGTTGATTAAAGGAGTTTGGCAGAAAACTCTTTGCACCTTTTAAAACATTTTCTGCATCATTCAGTTGTGTAGTTCACGAGTCTGGGTCTTGACTGAAAGCAGTTGCCAGCTCTCGGAGCTGTTGCTCCAAGTAGCTACTGTGGTCTAGGCACAACCACAAGGAAAATTACTCCCTTAATCAGCTCCACCGATGTGTCTCTGTGGAATCTCCTTTGTCTCTTCAGGCCTGTGAGGTTGCTCTGACTTAGGCTACACCGGTCCCCCTGCATGAGCCTGAAATGTGAGCAGCGTGAAGGCAGCGTGCAGGCAACTCTCCTACCCTCACCTCTCTGGTCCTACGCGTATTAGAAAACAGCCCTCACGTGTTGTACCTTTTTCAGGAAAGAAGACTAATTCAGAGTCGCATCTGTGAATACACTGACAAACAACCCCAAGATTTTATAACGAGAAAGGCAAAGTACAGCTTTAATTCAAGTGTACTGGCTATGGGCCCCTCCAGGCCTCCTGTTCTGGGCAGCCCTGGCTGCCCCGTGCCCGGGTCTGTGATGTCTGCAGGTAGAGCAGCGACTCTTTCACGGGCACCCCCTTGCCGTGGGGAAGGAGCTTGCGTGCCCTTGTGAGGTTGAGAGCTGTGCTGGTGGTGGCATGTGCCTCCGGTGGGGTCTCCCAGGCCAGACAGGTCTCAGCTGAAGGGTCAGACAAAGTGTGTCCACGGGCAGGATGGGCTCACTAGCCTTCGGGCACCATCCTGGGAGAAGGACAACTCTGACTCCAAACCCAGGCAGACGGAGCTCGTTTAGCCCTGTAAGGCTCCATCTAAGAGAAGGACACTCTAACCAAACCTACGACCCGAGGACTTCGCTGTCACCGTCCAAGCTCGCTAGGCCCTGGCAGATGAACCTCAGGTGTAAAGGGTGCAGCCAGTTCCGTGCACGCTGCGCCTCACCTAAAAAATCCACCGCACAGGATTGAAGGGTGCGCTCATTGCTTGCAGTGAGCGTGGGAAAAGCCCTTCCCAGATCTTTGCTCACGAAACCAAGCCACAATGACTGGCTATGGGATGGAAAATGGACTTCGAGCTCCACTGCGGTCTCTCCAGCATCTCTCAGAAAAGTTATGTTAATTCAAATAATGGAAATAAGAAAGTCAAGGTTTGCTCTAGAACAGATCTTCTGGTCCACTAACTGAGTAATGGTTGCAATCATTTGGTTTTTGACTGAGGCAGCCAGATCTCAAAAGCTTTACCTTGCAGGTGTCTTTATACCAGCAAGGAAAACTGAGGCACTTCACAATACACTTGATTGCATCCATACAGATTCGTTTAGAGCACTTTAAAGACCCGAGTCTGCAGGGCTCCTCGTGTGGGAAGACACTAAGAAAACAAGATTTTCTCAGTGAAAATGAAGAAGTGACTCTGTTTGCAAGAGCTACGCTGCCTGGCTGGGCAAACATCCCGTTGGAGTTTCTATGCTCATGTTTACTTAAACTTGGCATGGTCGATCTCTCACCAATCACACACAAATATGTACATATTGTGTACATACGTATGTACAAACTGCGTTTGCACAGAGCAACCCTGCAGTTAATTAAGAAATGTAGAAAGATTTAATCTGGATTTACGCTGCCAAATTAGCTGAAATGTGGAGTTATGTTTTACTGTTCTATAGCAGTTCTTGAACAAGGAATCCTGTATTTTAAACCTGTGTTTGACCTCACCCATTCACATTTACAGTCGCTATGGACTTACGGCCACAGTACAGGCGTGACGCCGGCCCTCCTAGGTGACATTTATATTTTCACCAAATCAGTAACTTTACACCAAATTCATTCTCAGTCTAAGGTACCTCCTGAAGCTTAGGATATTTGCTTGGTCAAGCAGTCTCATCTGAGACTTGACTGTAGTTCTGCCACTGAAACTTATCCCAGTCCTAAACAAAAGCTCAAGAACAGCCTCGTATAAACTAAAGAACAGGTACTGCAGGGGGGCGAGGCTCCAGCTTTACATTGCCTCTACCATTAAGAAAGTGTGTACAACAGATGAGCATATAGCGCTGACTGTAAGACACTTTGCCATAGGTAGCTGAAGCAAGGTATAAACTTATTTCAGATGTTTTTAAAGAATCATATATAAAACACTAAAGGAAGCACCAGCTATCTGGCATTCTTGTGAAAGCTGGAACATTGGATGTTATGTATAAAATATTTAAGAAAAGTAGTTTTGATGTGTTATTTTCCGTGTCTATTTGCCTGCAACCGGAGAGGTGGATGGGATTCCCAGAGAGTCTCTTTTATAGATTCTGCTGACAGTTCTACAGATCCACTCCTTTTCAAGCCCTGTTGGTTCTCTTTTTAAGGAAAACACAAAACAAAACAAAACTGGTCTATCTTCTCCAAACTTTACAAAGAAAAATAAAAGAAACTTTGCCTACAGAGAAGTTTGTTTTTAACCACTTCTTTTTTACGTGGTTTCATTAATTCTGGGTGCCCTGGAGCTTTAGGCACACGTAGAAAACAAAACCCATGGACTTCTGCCCTCGCACAAAGCCTGTCCTTAGCCACCAACATTAAGCACGGCAGTCTTACAGAGCTGGGTTGCTGGCAAGTTTGGGTGTCTTTGAGACGATGCACGATCGATAAAACTATATATGAAGCCTTTTAAAATCTACACGCTATTCCTTTTGTTTGAACCCCCAAATCTCTAGTGGCTGGGAAAAGTGAAACTCCATGATTAAAACCAAAATATCTAGCTGCTCAGGGTGACTTTAGTTTTGATGTGCTCCTCACTCTGCTGTTGTGTATGTCAACTGACTTTGCTTTTATTAGGAGTTATCAGGGTTCAGGGTTTTAGCTAGTCACTGCCGGGCACCTGACTGTTCTGCAAATGAGATCACAGAGCAGTATGTACTGCCTGGAGAAGGAGCGGAGGGATGGAGGAAAAACTCCTGGCTTCTACTTTGAGCTCTGCTACTGATTTTTGACATACTATTTGGCAAACTGTGCAACTTCCTTTTTCCCCAGCCTTACATTTAACTAGCAAACCAGTTGTGAAAGTCAACAACTGGAAAGCATTTTGAGATCCATGGATTAAAAACTTCCAGAATTTTTCTGTGTTTCACCTCCCCTAACTGGCAAATATTATTATCAGCTATAATCTCCCTGTCAAATGTTAGGGAAGACGTAGAGAGGGATAAGGAACAAACAATAACAATAGAAATCTTCCACCCCCACAGGCTTCTAAGTGTATAACCTCTATCATGGGTTAAGAGCGCTCTTGGGTTCACTGGTGTCTGTCAGACATTAAAGATGCTGCTGGAGATTGACACAACACAAGTAGAGGTTTAGAAATCCAGGTATCAGCCTAAAATGGTAATGCTAATGGTACCAGAAGGAAGGGAGGAGGAAATATTCCCCCTCCCCACAGTTTTAATTGCCATTCTGTTATCTCACCAGCTACCCACTGCAACGGTAGTCTCAATTAGCACCCCTGATGGTAGCTGCATGCCTGATTTGTGTCTCACTTGCCAACAACTTTGTAAGGGCCGGAATTAGGCAATGACTCTGAAATATTTCTAGCATTAATTCACACGAAGGCAGAGCCACAAGACATTTCTGCTTCACAGAGCTGCTCCTGCCCACCCAACTCTGCATGAAAACACAGAAAAGTTGGTGAAGCTCCCTTTTGCCAGTGATTTGGAGTTCCCGCTGCTAAGCTCACTACAAGCTGGCAGCATGGCACTGGGCCTTTGCCAGCACCAGTTTTTAAAAAGCTCTTCCTTGAATCACTGGTGCTGGTTGTATCAATCCCTGCAAATAACGGTTTATGGCATTACTCCGGTTTTACGTGTTAGGACAACTGCTGCATAGTACTGTTGTCTCTACTGAAGCTTTTGCAGGAACCGGAGTCAAGAACATGGTGTGCATCTGATGATGATACAGTAAAACAGCCACCTAAGAAAAAGTGGACTTCACACTTGGGGACTCACCTGAACAAAAAGAAAAAATTTTCTAAGTGACTTTTTCAGTTCCACCACTTACTGGTTGCCCTTTTTAACTGCTGTTTGCAAACACCTGCTCACAGTGGTTTTTTTTTCACAAGATCCCAAATGTTTACATAAGGAAGGTATCAGCAGACAGCTTGTTTCACAGGTGGATTTCACCTGTGAAGAAGCTCATACATCACAAAAACTAGTGTAGCCTGCCTCAAAGCCTGGCAAACAAGCAGGAAGCCCCTCTGTTCCAGGATCCAATCCGTCACAGAAGGAAACCAGTCTGCCCTCATCCATCAGCGGAGCCACGCTGATTTTCAGCAGCTGGCAATCTGGCCCCATATGTCTTAGCTGACCAGTCACATAGCACAAATAATGAACAGTCACAGCAGAAGATTAATGAACCCCAGCCCACAAATCACCCATGCAAATGATCCTGGGATTACTAGTGTTTGTGAGTGGTGAACACAACTGCGGCTTCTCACACAGCTTACAATCGAGCCACAAAGCCCGTGTGAAACAACGCGTATGTGAAAACCTCAGCGGGACACAGCCATTAGCACAGGGTTTCAAACCATCGAGACAAGCGCCAAGCATACAGATTCGGTCAGGAAATCAAATGCGAGCTTCAGCTAAAAAAAATCGGTGAATAATGTGTTTGCCAAGATATGCTGTTTTAGGACGATTGAACCTACCCATGAATTCAGATCGAATTTGATAAAACTGTTTTCGTTCTGAACAATGAAGCAATGTTCCCAGTGAATGTAAAATATTTAACTCTGTTCTTTTCCAAGGAAAATGTTATGGCTTTTTATTTTTAAGTGAGACTTCTACTTAAGATTTGAATACCTTATTTTAAAATGGTAATAGGAAGAGCTTATCATCCTTCAAAATGAAATGAATACTTAATTTTGGACCAAAGTGTTCAAGTTCAGATCAAATTTGTATCTTCCCTCATAATATTAAGAACACGCACACTAGATATATGTATATGCACACATGGATGCATGCATACTTTTCTTTCAACTGGTTAGGCCAATGAAGTGGAAAAACCCTGCTGACAGCTCTGCACAAATATTTCTATCAAAATGGCAAAGCCTTTCCTTCACACCCAGAGCATGCAAAAATCC
>NW_010398132.1:265523-269035 GCF_000710305.1 Buceros rhinoceros silvestris | reverse complement strand
CCGAGCCTTTGCAGAGCCTCAACTTTGCACTATGACCCCATCCTCCCAGCTCTGCCTGGTGAGTTGAACAGATCTGATGGGTGTGCAGCATCCCCAGAGGCACCCGGGCAGGTTAGAGCACACACTTCTCCAAGCCTGAATGGCCCTTCAAGTCTCTCAGCACTTGGGGCTGCATCAGCTGGGATGCCTTGGATCCTCCACGGGAAACTAAGCAAGTGGTCTTGGGAAACCTCTCCATCTGACCAGAGCAGGGCGCCAGGGAAGGGCCGAAGCTCTTATTACACCAGGCTGAAGCAGGAAGAATCAGATGGTATCTGAGAGGCTGCAAATGTATTGGAGCAAAAATTCAAGACGAATTTTGTAGTCGCTAAATTTAGATTGCTCCCCTGAGGCATCAGCCTTCAGGGATTTCTGCTGTGGGAAATAAAGTGGCAGGGATGCACTGGAGCAGGGCGCCAGGGAAGGGCCGAAGCTCTTATTACACCAGGCTGAAGCAGGAAGAATCAGATGGTATCTGAGAGGCTGCAAATGTATTGGAGCAAAAATTCAAGACGAATTTTGTAGTCGCTAAATTTAGATTGCTCCCCTGAGGCATCAGCCTTCAGGGATTTCTGCTGTGGGAAATAAAGTGGCAGGAATGCACTGAGGGAAACTTGCTTCTGCTCTCCTGAAAGCCTCCCTGACTGTGCTCTGGGGAAAGACAAGAGGACAGAGCGGGACCGACGCTGGAACAATTCTTTCCGAAGTCTGGAGTTTAATTTGCCCTAAAATGAAGCAATTTGTCACTGGGTGCAAAGCACCGCTTCTGACCTTTAACATCTACAACGTATGTATCAGATAACATATCTTCTGTCATATTCCCCTTCTCCCTCCTTGCTTTAGAGATATTGTGGAATACGTATGGAAATAATCACATAAAAACCAAACAGTCACAGGAGGTTTTCCACCAAACAGGTTACAAACCTCTTGGTTAACAGCAATGTCACAAAGAAGCTGTAAAACCCCCAAAGTCATTTCCTCCTCCTAATTCGCAATGACATTAACAAGATCTGAACCCTGACCTGCAGGTGACTAAATTATGTTGCTAAGCAACTACACTTTCAAAAAAGAGAGAGAAAAGGAGCGAGCGGTACCCGCGCACCAGGCTGCTGCCGCGGAGTGAGTACACATTGTGTCCGACTCCCCACGCTCGAGATCCAGCGCGGGAGCTGGCTCCCCCCTCCCCTGCGGGACACGAGTGGGGCTCCTGCGAGGCGCACCCGCTGCTCCGCGGCTTTCTGCTCTTCAGAGTCCACACAGATAGGCAGGCAGGAACATTGCTACAGCTAAAACTGACAAAATTAAATATAGCAGCCATTTTTCTGAGGAGAAGAGGTACTTATAAATTCACTTCGTCCAAAGTATCTCTTGCTTCGGCAATACATCAAACTCTGCAGCCCCATCAGTCTGAATCAATTAGAAATTACTCACCAAGTAAATTATGTTGAAAAGCTTTGATTTGTTCCTGGAGTTTGTTACTGTTCTCTTCAATCTTAAAAGTCTGAAAGCAAAGAAGTAATAACGTGATGGAGATAGGCAAATGTAGCTTTTATTGAGATTGATGGGAACCTATTTGCCACAATATTTGCTTTTAATAATTTAATTTCTCAAACACTGCAAAGAGAGGCATAAATATTTGATTACGACGTTTTTCCGATTTATAGTACATTGGTTTGTAGTGGTTGCCCATCTTTACAACACCTTTATATTTCACTCCTAAACATAATTCTACCAGCCATATGTTCAT
Source organism: Buceros rhinoceros silvestris (assembly GCF_000710305.1). Taxonomy (NCBI): domain Eukaryota; kingdom Metazoa; phylum Chordata; class Aves; order Bucerotiformes; family Bucerotidae; genus Buceros; species Buceros rhinoceros. The sequence continues at coordinate 267,249 of NW_010398132.1, read as the reverse complement.
AACTACCTTTTACTTTGCCTCTAACCGTGTTCTTTTAACTTTCATCTGTAGCAGGTTAGTTACTTTTCTGCAGAAGGTCTGCAAAGAAAACACAAAATGATGACTCCCTGAAAAAAAAAATCATGGTTGTTACAGCTTTGGTTTATTTTTGAATTCTGTAACAGGGCCAGCTCTTTCTGACATGAAGGTCACTGACAAAACTTACAGCGATTTTGGTGGGAGCGAGGCTCGCTTCCCTCATTAGCATTGCTTACGGTTACTGCGACTGCTGCACAACTGGTGTCACCGGGAAAACAGAATTCATTTCTCAAGCTAAAACATAAACCAACACGAATACCAACAGAATTTATGTTAATCATAGACATTGTTTCTAGCTGGAAATATCTCTTCTATGAAACAGGTTTGCAACTGCTGTGTAGACCAGAAGACTTTGCTGGTTTTGAGGGCATTACAGACTTGTCACAGCTCCTAAAGATGTGAGTAAGCAGCAGGTGCAAGGGCTATCTCTGTCACTCTTTACGTGGTCTTCAGCCATATCTTAAATGTATGGAAGGATACGAGCTGAAACAGCTTTTACGTCCTATTCCACTCATGTTATTAACAGAGCAAGGAAAAACACAACTGCCAAGTGTTCAGATTGCGGCATTTCAGGTACTGAAAGACACTCCTCGTTGATGACTGGATGCTTCTGCTTGGCTGCCTCCACTGCATGTTAAACTAGGTCATTTTACAGATGCCAACTACAGGTTTTCAGTGGAAATTTGTCAGTGTCCAAAGAGCTTTTCCAACAGATTGGCTGTCTTCTAGGTGAATTATTCCACTCATACCTGGCAGGAAGTTCTGGTGCTGGAGACACCATACCAACCTCCTCCGCACTCCCACACCGCTGCCATTCTCTGATATTCTTATGGGAGGATCAAACTAAATAATGTAGTAAAAGGTAGTATATAACAGTAACACCAAAGATTAAGACAAATGCAGTCTAAAAGCACTTGTAACTTAAGGTACAGTGTCCCACGTAAATGTCAAATTCTAAGGTGTGTCATTTGTAGAGCAAATGACTCAGAAACTGGAAGACAAGGCAAAAGGAGGAGTCAGGTTAAGTTCTTTTAAAGGCTGCAAGTAGATGACAAATGTAGTTCAAATAGTGCAGGTGAAGAATGAGTCATTATTAATGACCAAGGGCTTTAGTTAGTGGTGCTGAATGGAAAAGGAATCGTTATGTTTGAAGCGTTATACTGGCATAGAGTGGAAATTATATGCAATCCCTGCTAAGTGCTTGATTTTACCACTAGAAAACCCCCCTGACTGAAACGTACTTCAAAGTAAACTACTTTAGAATTTCTTTGCACTGTTGGATGCCCAACCAAAGGTCATTTTGTCTCTCTCTTTGTGCATCATTTTAGCAATTTTTAAAGTTGGGTTTTTTTCTCCCCTGTTCTACAGTTTACTTCTATTTTTCTACACTTCAGAGGACCTAAACTGAAAATTGGATAACTGTGTTCGGAAAGGAAATGCAAAATCAGGAGCCTACAGTGATTTAAAATGAAGATGTTTATTCATTACGGACCCTTCCCGGCAAAGGCACCGGCCACCCTTTTGTGCCACTGATCTCAATAGGTGTGAAGGGTTACAGAGCAGCAGCCCCAGGTGAAAGCCATGGGCTGGAATCAAGCTCTTCCCCTGTTGCCACTCACAACCCAATTACTCACAAGTTTTACTTTTC
>NW_010398132.1:243890-265435 GCF_000710305.1 Buceros rhinoceros silvestris | reverse complement strand
TACAGCAAATTCCCACCATGCCCAGTAAAAAACCTTCATCAGAGATGATGTTTTCTTAACGTTTTGGGATTCTCTGGCTCTAGCACCTCACTCACTCAATTCAGCTATTTTTTTCCTCTCTCGATAATCAGAACACTGGTACAGCACCCTGGCTGGAGGCTGAAAGGAGAGTTTCTCACTCTGGTTTTAAACACATCTGCTCCTAGTAATAGTGAGAAGCACTTAAAAAGACGGCAGTGTTCGCAGCGCAGGAGAGGGCTGTGCAGAAGAAGTCCTGGGCATGTCGTCCTCTTTTGTTACTTCAAGAGAAACCCCATCCCAATCCTTCCAGGAAACAGTAAAGCTCCTCAAGGCATAAATTGGGGTACACTTCAGTGCAGCTACAGACAGCCTACATCTCTCTGCTGCAGCTCTGCTGCTGCTTAGGACAGTCTAGAGCAGCCTGGATGTTACTCCAGTTTATCCTGGCTGAATATCAAAGGTATCTGGGCACTTCTCCCTCCTCGCCTACGATATATATGAGCAGGTGATGGAAACGCTTGATTAAAAGCCTGTAACAGAACACAGTGCCTGAAGATCCCCCTCAGAGCAGGACAACAGTTCTCACGGGTCTACAAACAGACTCTGCAACAGCAAAGCAGCATCAGCTGCTCTGATTTGATGATTGCTTTAAGACTGTATCTTGGATTTCTCTCAAAAGAGCTAATTCAGCTGGAAATTAATGTTGCCTACCTTCTCCCTCCCCTGGAAAAAAAAAAAAAGTTAGTGTTAGCCCAGAGCTTACCAGGTAGCTTATGCAAGTGCTCACACTAGCAACAGCAGTCCCTGAGCATGTGAACACTCCCTTTGGCAGCCTTCCACACTACAGGCAATCATAAACCTGCAGTGAAAAATCCCATTCCTTTATTTATTTTTTGTCTCTGATGCACAAAACAGCAAGTAGCTTTTGACCAGCATGTGATCTGAAGGAGAGCAGGAAACAGCATGAACAAAAAGAACAGGTAATAGCCACGAGAACAAGACAGACACACATGTTTCAACAACACAGAATGCTGCAACACACGGTACTAGGTTTTTTTCTTACTATTTTCAGTAACGGCAACATGACTTTTGGCTTGCAAAATGGCATCTTCAGTTGAAAATATAGTGTGTCCTGAGGCCTTTCAATTTTTTTTTTTTGTTAGAAGACAAAGTTGTGCTTGCATGGATCTCTGTACTGCCCTGACAGGAGAGAAAGAAAGGGGAAAGGAATAAGAAGAAAAACTCTTCAGGGCAAGTTAGTAATAAAAGAAATGTGAAGGTTTTCCACTGGCTGGGGCAGCGGCATGGCACTCGGGAAACCCACGTTCAGTTTCCAGGTTCTGGTGTAGCACAGCTCCCTTCATCTCTCACTTCTCCTATTCTTTTAAATCAGAAACAACACCACTAACCACCTTTCCTTATATTTGTGTTGTGAAGACTAATTCATTATTAATAACTGAGAAAGGGCTCAGAAACACGATGATGTGTGCCACATGAGCGGGCAGAAACTCTTCTATCCCCCCGCATCATGTTTCATACAAAAAGAGATAAAGGGGTTGATTTCTAGCAGGAGCTGCGACTGCTGCAGATATAGGTTCCCTACAGACTAAAGCTGACACTATTTGAAGGTATTTAGTGCTATAGCTTTCCTTACACAGCCATCCACATCCTACATAAAAACATATTTACAGAATTCAGGCTACGAAGTGCTCTGGAGTGGCAGGGAAAGGGGTTTGCCTTCCCCCTTTCTCCCACTCGTGTTGCCCCTCAGGCTGATCTGGCTCTGTCCCCTGTCCCAAGCCACTCCTGGGGGCAGCTCTCTTCTCATTTGTGTCCTTAAAAATCCACGCAAGAATCTCACCCTCCAGAGCACAGGCTCATATTGCTCCCTGCCTCTGATGCCATTTTAGTCAACCTGGTAACGCCGAGCGGATGACTTGAAACTCAGGTTTGTCCTTAAAAAAAGCCACTCATCAATGAACAAACCCAAAAGCTCTCTGAGAAAATCTACAATTCTCTTCTGAGCGCCTCCGCAAAGGAGGGCGGAGATGGAAAAATCACACGCCACGTTTCTAACCGCATTAGTGGAAGTCGGTGACACACAGTGATAACAGCACCTGTGCAGCAAGAGCCCCCGGCCTGAGCCAGCACACACAAGATGCTCACAACCCCTCTGTGGGGAACTGGGTCACAATCATTTTGGGAGCAGCACAGAGTGGCCGTGAGAAGGGCCTGGCAGAGGGGAAGTACTTACCATGGAGAAACCATGCTGAAAGGGGATCCTGCCAGCCCAGACTGTGGCTCAGGGGTGGGGTGAAGGGATTGTTTGGAACTTCAATTGGAGTTAATTCTGCTTTGTTGCTATTTTATTCCCATTTCTGAATAATGTAGTTTTCAAAGCCTTTTTTTCTTTCATTCTTTAATGCAACAAAATACCAAAAACTAGCTTTAGTGATGTGAAGCTAAGTTGGAACATGCTGCCACAGCTGTGGTAGGGAATTTGAGTGTCTGATGGTAGGAACAGAGACTGGAAGTTTTGGCACTTTGGAATTCATACATATAAAAAAAAACTCCCAAACCTCAACAATTACCTGGAGAACTTAGAAAAAATTGCATTGGGAATGAGAAGAACAGGTGAGGGGTCTAAACAATGTCTAGACAAGTACAAGACGTCCCATGATACTCAACCAAACAAGCTGAACATTTATAAGGGCATTGGACCAACTCTTCAAGATGTTCAAGATCAGGAGGTTGAACAGAGCTTTGAGCAATCTGATCTAGTGAAAGATGTCCATCACCGAGGGGAGCTGCTCCAGAGCCAGCCCAGCCTGCGGCAGAGCAGTAGATCTCGGTGTTCAGGGTGTTCCTGAGGTGGGAAAACACTGGGGGAGTGAAAAGACCTGCCAGGAGCCAACAGTGCTCATGGTAGAGGTTGGCAAGGCCAGGGCATGGCCTGGGTGACCATGACCATACCTGTAACAGAAGCCCCTGGGGAACAGCATGACCAGAGTGGGCAAACAGCGCCTGGCACATCAGTTTATGTGGTGGGGCACACGGGAAAGGAAGGACACTGAAATCTCTGCCTGTTCTAGAGATGGATGCCACTGGTGGTCATCACCCGCTCTGGAAGAGCTCAGCTATGGTCTCTGCCTGGCAGAAAGCCATGTTCTCTACACTCACCAGAATGGATGTGGCAACCCAGATGGAGCTCCCACAGAAACACGCAGCTGTCCAGGTCTCGGGCTGCGGGGAGTGGCAGAGCCTTTCCCCAGTACTGAGAACAGCGGTGTGTGGGTTAAGCAGGTGGAGGACCTGCTCAGTCTGGTAGCAGAGCTGCAAGAGGAAGCAGAAAGGTTAAGGAGCATCAGGGAGGCTGGCAGAAGATGTGCTTGAAAGCAGCCCTGTGGAGAAGGACTGTGGGGTACTGGTGGGTGAAAGGTTGAACATGAGCCAGCAATGTGCACCCACAGCCCAGAAAGCCAGCTGTAACCTGGGCTGCGTCAAAAGCAGCGTGGCCAGCAGGTTGAGGGATTCTGCCACTCTGCTCTGCTCTGGTGTGAACTCACCTGGAGGTGAGCATCCAGCTCTGGAGTCCTCAGCACGAGAAGGTCATGGACCTGCTGGAGCAGGTTCAGAGGAGGCCACAAAAATGATCAGAAGGATGGAGCACCTCTGCTGTGAGGACAGACTGAGAGAGTTGAGGCTGTTCAACCTGGAGAAGAGAAAGCTCTGGGCAGACCTTGTTGCAGCCTTCCAGTACTTAAAGGGGGCCTCTAAGAAAGATGGAGACAGTCTTTTCAGCAAGGTCTGTTGTGATGGGACAAGGAGTGATGGTTTTAAAGTAAAAGAAGGGAGATTTAGACTAGATAGAAGAGATAAACTTTTTACAATGAGGGAGGTTGCCCAGAGAGCTGGTAGACACCCCATCCCTGGAAACATTCCAGGTCAGGTTGGACGGGGGTTTGGGGAACCTGCTCGAGTTGCAGATGTCCCTGCTCACTGCAGAGGGGCTGGACTGGATGACCTTTGAAGGTCCCTTCCAACCCAAACCATTCTATGATTCTCCTGACCTTAGATTAGGCTGCACAGGAAGAAGGACAACACAGAGACCAAAGGCAAGCAAATACATTTCAGTACGCCATAAACGCAAACACTCCTCCTCACAGGATTTATGCCAGTTGACATTAGGATTAACTTATTTCTTAATTAGGATTACGCACACTTCACTAATACAAAATGAGAAGAAGTCCACTGCCTGATAAAATATGGCCCTATATGCTACCTCATAAAGGTCTTAATGTAACACTCCATTCAAACAGGAAAAGCTCAGTGGTGAAATACGAGCTGACCTCCAGGCATCTGCAGGACTTTCTGCCCTTCAGATGCGGTGAGTGGTTTGGGAAGTAAATGCTATCAACTGCATGGTAGGTTCAGGGGCAGCAACAAGGTCCGCTGTGACCCATACCTTCATAATTCCTGGGATAAACTAATTTCTCACCACCAGACCTCTCATGCCTAGAGCTAATTTCTTTAGTACTGTGGCGTAAAATGGTAGGTTGAGCAGAATCCAACCTAATATAGTCATCATAGAATTATTTCTGTAAATAATAGCTCTAAAACTTGCAAGAGTGCCTAGAAAACGCCCTCTGGTTTATATACACAGAAATCGGATTGAATCCTCTAAAAATCCGCACCGCATTTTACAAAGCTTCCTGCGGTAAAAAAGTTTGTGATTTTTAATTAGTACTATGCAGACATGAGGCCAGATATGCAACGTTCAATAAACCAGTTAGTTTTTACATCAATAATGAGTCTCAGAATATTAATGTAGGGCCTTCAGAAGTCAGAAACAGACAAGTGAATGTGCAATGATCCTAACGTTACCCCTAGGTGCAAGTGAGCAGCAGAGATATTAAGAACCTCAACAGTGTGAAGTTTTGGTTTTTTTTAAAAAAAAAATCCATAGAGGTGGAAATGTATATTTCGCAGGGGTTAATATAATCAGCTGCAGGTAGATTTCAGAGGATTATTCCCCTTCTTTTGAGAAGAGATTTCTTTTGTGGGCATGATAAAAATTGTTAATATGTTGCTGCTGTTTTATTCAAGGTGAAAATTTCACTTTAATCACTTTCAAATAAATGCGAAACTCAGCCATTACTCCTTTCTAATAATACTGAAGAAAATAGTTCACACTAAATCTAACATAATGAACACAGCATGTTCATAGAGAACTGAGTGTTCTGAGCTTAAGTCCCCTTTAATCCATAATTCCTTTGGAACTACATATTACATCCACATGAATACCAAAGAGGTTTATGATTAATGTTTCTTTAATGAATAATAAAAAAATTGATGATGATTTGCACAGAGTTATTTTCAGGGTTTTTTGCACATAAAGATTTGTTGGTTAGAGACTCTAATATATATAAAATAGAGCACTACAACCCGATTGGGGTGGTAATACTTTTGCAGAATCTTCTAAGCAATGTGACTGTGTAGCTGAATCGAGCCGAGAATAGCTGCAAGCTCTGGCAGGCCCCAGGTACTCCCTGAACTCTTCCCTTACTCGAGCTGCGCTGAGGAAGCGCGGTAAGAGATGCACCTTCTCAGGAGGAATGACTCTGCAAGCGTGAGTCGCTCGGCCTGATTCTCACCTTGCGCTGGAGGGACTCCAGGGTTCCTCCCCAGTTACTCCTCCTGTATGGCGACACAAGAGAGAGGAGACCTGGCCATACGACACAAGTTCCGTGCAGAGGAATGCGGGGTCCCGGCTCCTGCCCTTGAGCAAGATCCTCAGCTGTCCGAAACGCCAGCAAGGTCACCGGCAATTAACGCAATAAATGACAGCAAGTGACAAGTGGTGCGATCTCCAAACATCACAGGCAGTTAGAGAGCTTTCACACGAAGGCTGAAGCTGGAGTCTCTGAGTCCCTCCGTGTTTACAGACCTCAGGAGGGGTCCTACTGCACCAGGCAGCTCGGCTGTGCAGACAGCGAGAGCTGTCCTGCAAACGCTCCGCACGCCGAGTGGGATCACAGCGGCTGGTGAGCTCACCCTGCTCGCCAGCACAGAGCTGCAACACCCGCTGCCTCTTACCGCTTGCCTTCTAATCTGAGACACTGCTCTGGCCAAATCTATTTGGCTCATCTTTCCAAGAAAGTCAAGAAAGTGAGAGAAGGGCTGTGAAGCAGTGATAGCACAGCGTAAGCCTGCCTGTATCCAAATAACCTCTTAATGGAAACCCTTTGGCAGCTGTTTAAATGCTGCGAGTAGAGAAATGTCTGCAGTCAGAGCTCAGTGGGATCCCTTCCCGAGAAACGCCATCATCATGTTGTTATAATTAAAATAACATCCCCTCCGATGCCAGCTATCTTTATTAGGTACCAAACACTGAACCTCTTCCCAAACCACTGGGTGCAGATTACTTTTGAAAAACATTTTTGGAACTGATTTAAACATAAGCTTTCACGCTGGAATGAACTTTCCCAGGGTCGACTGTTGTGTGCCTTCCCCCATGCTCTGTGCAAGAGACGTCTGTTGACACTTGGTGGGATGGTGGAACAGGTTTTTTAGGTGTTCGTAGACTCCAGCTGTTCTTCCGCAGTGATTTTTTTTTTTATTATTTTTCTGTGGCTTTGACCAAGTAAACATCTACCACAATACCTCCTCCAGTGGAACTCCAAAGATTTAGTCTGAGAAAAACATTGCAAGCTTGGAACCAGGGAAGGTAAGAATTGGTCATGAATGTGTGCCAAAATTAACGCAAGTGGTATAATTTACTGTAAAATAACTAAGTAACCATTCACATCATTATAGTGTGCAACTGTGGAAGTTTCTCTCTGGAGGAAAGTTATGGTGTTCTCTGCTTTTCCACATGCCTGTCCAGAGCTGAGATCTAGGTCCAGTCCCGTGTGTGGCTACCATCAGCCCCCTTCCTAAAGGGGGGTTATTGTAATTATTATTATTGTTATTATGTTATTTGGTAGGGTTTGTTACTTCAGAAGGCAAAAGTGGCAGCCTGTAAAAACTGCACTTCTACTACTCACAGCTGGCACCTGATTCCCTCAGAGTTACTCCTACGCCCAACTTACCTCTCCAGTGGAAGCTCTGGAAACATCCCTCTCTAGACCAGATATGGAGAGGGAGAGCCTGGGGTAGAATGGCTAAGCTCTCTTCCTTAAAAGGAAGTCCTCCTTCCTTAAAGGCCCCAGAAGGATTTTGAATCTCTCAACATGAACTAGAAAAACCTACTTTTTAACTAGAGTTCTGCTGTGCAAAACAGAATCAAAGAGTTTGAAAGCAGATCTCCCACTCTGCCTCCTCTTCTGTGTGGTTCTCATCACAGCGGGTATTCGGGGGCTTCGTTTGGTGCAAGAAGCTACAGACAGGTGACCGAAAGCTAGTGCCTACACACTGGTATGTTGTGTCTTTTGAGAAGCCACAGGGTACCTGAGGGACCAGGTCTCCCAAAGGTCGTGCATCTCATCAGCTGGTTCCTTGCAGTCAGCTCGACGTCTTTAGGTATTTAAAACCACTCCAGGCATCAGTGGTGAGGTAAATGATTCCCACAGTTTGCATTGTGTCTGAGTCCTGGCTTCTCTCTGCTCTTCTCATCAGTTGCCACCATAATCTCTCATCATTTCTCCGTGTCCTCTCCATACTCCAGGAACATTCCTCAGGTCGGCCTATGATCAAAGATCTTGCCTGACCAAACTGCAGCAGATGGTACCACAGACAGGAACAAGTCCCCCCACTGCTGCCTCCCTACACTCTTTTAGAGGACACAGTAAGCTGAAAACAAACCAGTAAAACAGATGCCAGGACTCTCAAAGGAGGTGCACAATTTGAAGTCCTCTAATCAAATTTCTCAGCTTGAACACCCATAGTATTTGTGCGAGATGCTGATCACGCCCATCCTCATTTCCATATAATTGCATGCTAGTGGTCAAACTTTCTCCATCCCCCTTCCCATGCTACAAGATCTTTGACAAGTAAATAGCTACTGAAATAGTCCCAAAGTATTGTAATAGCGTGGATTTTATATTCTGCAATTCAACCTACAGTCAGTCAACAATCCAAGAAGCAGAACAGGATCTGGTCTGCAGGAAGCAGGAGCAACTTCTCCTGATGCCAGAGCTGCTCAATTTACCCTGGATTTTCTGAGGGCACAGATCATCAGGCTGGAGAATATTAAATACCTGAAAAAAAATACATCTTCTTCCAACTTTTATATCACCACTTAAGTTATTTGGCCCTCTCCCAGTTTTTAAAATCACCTCAGCTTTCTAGAACCACTTGGGTACTTGATACACAGAATGGCAGCGCTGTGCCTCACCAGTTACACAGTATCTGCTAATAAGGTGAACACCATTTTTCAGAAACTTATGCAAGCACACCCTAGAATGACTTTTTCTGAAAAAAAGAAAACAAAAACCACAACAAACCACAAAAAACCTGGACCACATTTCGCTGCAACTAAATGTTTAAAACTCTTGTTCTAAATGTTTAGACCCATAAAAAATACATAAATGTTAAGGAAGACAAGCAAGCAAACAGACTGTGTGTGTGTTGGATGACCTTATTATTCCGCTGTGACCAGCTGGAAACCTGCTGGTTTGCAGCCAGCCTCTCTCATGTCTGTAAGACCAACGTAGAGCTGATGCAAGCTTCTGCTGGACAGACTGTGAGAGGTGGAAAGAAAGTTTCACAACTGATTGACTTCTTCCTAAAGGGTTTATGTCCTCCCCTGTAGAGCAAAGACCAAGAAACTTTGCTCACTCTCTCCTACCAACACACAGCTGACAACACTTCTGGTTTCCCACGCACGTGGCAACTCTCCAGTCTGGCCTTCCAAACATCATCTGGGCTGCTACAGTTATTGCCAGCTCCAGAAATACAATTTCTAACAGAGGAACATCAGAGGTTTTTATTTTATCATCAACATTTTCTGCACTGGTGTTTCACCTTCAGTGTTTTGCTAACATCTTTGCCACAATCACGTTTCAGCATCTGCTGTGTCAGCATCGTGTTTCAGCATCAGCATTTAACCATCAGCTGTTCCACCATATGGCATAAGAAGCATCAGCAACACAGCACTTAAAACAAATCCGAGCAAACAAAAAGCACTTGCGATTCCCCTCCACTCCCCATTAGCCTTTCTTCATGCCATAGCCACCTTTCCCTGGAACAAAACAGTCTTTCTCTTTTTTTTTTCCTTAGGAAGAAATACATTCTGAAGGGAATAAAAACCAAAACAAACCCCAAACAACTCAGTTCCTTCAGGCAAATTTGCGAGAGTCTCTCCTGTGATCTGAATTTCCTCTGAGGTTCAGTGAAGCATTTTTAAGGTCCTATGCTATGAGAGCAAGCTAAGGGTCACTGACTGTCATGCTGCTAATCGCAGCTGCCATTTGGCGTGGGAGCTTCCCAGCAGCCGTGACAGGAAGCCTCATGGAGAACTGGACTGAATTTCCAATTGTGCAATCTTTTACTACCTTGGAGGATAAATTTAAGACACTCTTTAGACTAAAGTTCTTCAGAAGGATCCAATTTATTTTGGGTTTAGCCTGCAGGAGAGTTGGTTGAAGCAAGCACCATTAGCACAACTGTCCTTGTGACTGGGCTGCATTTTAGACTGACTTTGAAATGTTGGACAGGTACAGAAATCTGGGAAGACTTAAGCTGTCTTTATATCTAAAGACAATATAGGAGGCTTGGTGTTCTCTTCATCAATTTTTTCAGATGGCATTAAACCCCCCAGCAAATGGCAGCAAACATGATCCTTTTTTCAAAGCTTTAATCTGCAAACCAACGCATGATTTAAGTCATGACCAAATTAATTTGATATGTGCTTAGCTGACAAGCAACTATGTCTGAAGTTTGTTCCAAGTAAAGAGTGCCATTTTCCCACCTCACTGTAAAATTTGACAAAGGCAAATTTTCTAGGCTTCACTTCAAGTGTGAAATTTTCCAACACGGTGCCCGTTTATCTATAGAAAGCTGTAGCTACTAAGATATCTTTAAGAAAAATGCAGCAGAAAGAGAATTAAATGAGACGTAGGGCTTTTCACCATTGTGGTCAGAGCTAATCACTCTTTTCCATGCTTTGAAGAACAGTCAGTATGAATCAGTTCTCCATTTTATAAAATACCGAGGGAAAATGTTGATCTTTGGAAAACACTTAGGAGCAAAGAAGCTGGATTGAGATTACCAGAGCACCAGAGAGCTGAGAAAATCCACAAAGGACAGCATTAGCTGGCCTCTGATGGTGTAGATGATGGTTAGCAATGTCGTGGACACCGGTGCAAACAATTCAAAGGAGGAAGATGATCATAAAAACCATCAGAATTTACTCTTTGTATTATCAGGTCTTCAACGATGCAACAATCTTGTTTACTTTGATTCAAAGTTTTAGATTAGAAAATCTGAATTTGCAACAGTCAAAGGTCGTTAGCATTAGTCTAGTTGACAGTATGCTGGTCTCTGAAGCCACCATTTTCAGATGAAGGCTGTGTCTGATCAAGATGTTAGATGAAAGGCACCACAGAGCTGGAAGCCTAGTTTAGAGGTGAAGACATCCAGAACAGCAAGAAGAAGTGTCTGTCTGTAAAGATATATTGCATGGAAATTGAGAATCAGCCGTGCAAGCTTTACCCTGTTATAAGGTATCCTCCTGACTGGACTGGTAAAGCGAGGGATGGCCACAGCTACTCTCTAGAACGAAACCCAACGGGGTTCTGTAGTGACTGCCAGGCTCTCAGCCGTGCCTCATAACGAAGAAATTTTTCCATGTAGCTTTGCTCCTAGAAGACCTGACTTATTGCCATCGTGTGGATTATAGGGATTTGCCACTTAAGTGCTTTCAGAACCAGTTTATTTCATAACTTTCTGGAATGTATGCTGCTGTGGAACATCCCAGCTATGGGGGAGGGCAATCCTAGCAGCATGTTATCAACGGTTATTTTACTTCTGTGAATAGGTCCTTAACGAGCCCGAGATTCTCCACAGCCAGTAACACTTTTTACTGTAACGTACCGTATTTTTCTTCCAGAAAATGAATCCACTATGCTTTCCAGCCAGCATAAGCTTTTGTAACGAGCAGAGCCTGCATCTGCACTACTAATCACTCCAACCTTGTAAATCGTAAACAGGTCTCTCACAAAGCCGGAAGTAACACTCCCAGCTGTAATGCTATTAACCTAATCCCTGGTAGTTATTACAGAAACTCGCGACACATGGCTTAGCAGATACCAGGAAATACAGTTTTTCCTCTGAAACGTTGATCTCTGTATGTTATAAGCATTAATAAAAACAGCTGAGTTAAGATGTTGGAAGTTGAAGCTTCTACAGCTGTGGTGCCCAGATGTACAAGTGGGCTGTATCAACTTTCCTGCTGCATAACGATAGTGATGCAGGGGGGCGTGTTGCCTGCATGGTGCATTCTGGTTTCAATGTTTGGCGTTTAAACCCATACTACAACAATTTTCTTAGATGCCACTCAAATTCACCATATTCTCTTCTTGCCTCTGGACACGGTTTAGTGTCTTTTCTACCCAGAGAAACACTGGGCAAAATCTTGGTCAAATTAAGTTAGAATATAAGGATTTAAATCTTGTTAAGTTAAGCGTACTGGTAGATTGTCATTTGTTTTGAGAAACTTTGATTGTTGTTACAATGCAAAGGCAGCAAAACGTGGATGAAAACAGGACTCAACTTACCCTGGCGCAACAAAATAAGTCTATGATTGCCACAAATTTACATTGTTTAAAACCAAGTGCCTTGAAACTATCGGGTCTCTCACATTTCTAGAGGGTGCCGAGATACCAGCCATTTAGTTCCAAAATTACTTCAGAGATCTTCAGGAGAGAGGTGATTCCTGTGGCCTCTCATGGAAACTTCACTCATGTCATTTTCTAATGCTTTTCTTCTATTAAATTAAATTACTTCAGACTGAAAGTTGTCTGTTTGCCGTTTTTTTCTCGGGAACTGTAACTCCCACAGACTCAATTCTTGGCAGTCTAACAGCAGCAGCAGACTGGAAGCCTCACAGATATGATATGAAACCCAAGGATTATCTCAGAGATAAATAATGCTACACGCTGTTCCTACGTCACTCGGTAATGCAGACTCCACTCTCACCGGGGCCAGCTAGCTGGAAAAGATTTTTGAAGCTCCACTACCAAAGGCCTGTGCAGTTCTTTGAGAGACAGGGGAAGCTACTGTTTTAGAAGTGAAATGTAAGATGTTTAATCTGCTTCCTGTGGGTTAGACTGCCCAAGTTTCACTTAGAGAACCAATTCCACTTTCCAGGACTGCAGAGTCGGGTGAGACTGCTGGATGCTTGGATGAGGCTCTCCCATGAGGAGCACAGTGCAGGTCTCACTGGTTAAGGGGAGCGACCTTAGAAGAAATCTATGAGGAAATCTCACCTTCTAACAGCTGTAGGATCTTACCCCCCACACCCCCCTCCCCCACCCCACCCCACCGGCCCCCCAAGTGAGGGACAAGTGGAAGGAAGGTGAGGAGAGGGGTGCCTCAGAAGCAGGGTGAACGCCGGTGTGATGTGTGGCATGACACAGCTGCAGGAGCAAACCCCAGCTCAAAGCTGGACCCAAGACTTGCAGGTATATGGCACCACAGCCTTCTAATGTTTCATTAGCACCTGAGCTGACAGTAGAAACGGAGCGAACAGAAGGAAGAGTGAAAAAGTAGAGCACTCGGAGCGCTTTGTCGTGTCCCACGTTTTGACTGCTGCGCTCTCCGTAAATCTGCACAAGACGATGCTTTTCTCTTCTGAGAATCAGGCATTTAGTTCTGGAAAGTGGCCACAGAAGAGGTTTCCCTCCAGAAAAGGAAGGAACGTTCGTGTAATTTTAAATTAAAGTGTGCAATTACTGTTCTTTATTGTTGCCAGTTAAAAGAGATTTGCTACAGTTGCTTACATACACGTATAGGAGCTGAAAGGAGCCAGCAGATTCTATAAGAAGGTTTCCTCCTGAGAGGTGTGAATTTCACAACAGCAATAAAAATGTTTGCTACAGAGCGAGAGCTCTGATTTAAACACAGACAAATGCTTATTTCCCTTCTGAAAGCATTTTCCTCAGTTCTTTCTGACACATATAAATACAGTGCTTGGGAAAAAGACCTAGAATATTATTTTAAGATAAGATAGTACAAGTTCATAGTAATTAAGCCAAACTCTTTTCCTATGAAAAGGAGTGAGCAGGTTTCCATGGTAATTCTTTTCTTACCTTTTAAGACAAAGGACAGCTTGGAGCTACAGAATTAAGTCGTTTTCATCCCTTTCTTCTCATGCTTATACAGAAGCTGTTTCTGTTTTAAACCATCAGAGGCTCATCTTTCCTGATAAACCCAGCCTCAATATCAATTTCTAATGCAAATTGGCATTAAATATTTAATGATTTTAAAAATGAAGGCACACAAAGAGTTAAGGAAAATACCAGCTGCTGATTTTTCTCAGCCAAATTATTTCCAGGTTAGCATTGGAGGGAGGGTGGGGGTGGCACAAGTCTGACTGATAGAATTTTATCTAATTACTGCATTATTCCAAGGTGCAACTTCAGAGAGTTAATTGGCACGGCAACAAGGATGAATTTGGCCCAGTGTAAATTCATCTCTTCTCCATTGTTCAGACGGCTCAAAAGAACGTTTTTGTAACCTATTTCTAAATCCAACCATTGTGTTTCATTATGATTTTTCTTTTGATTCTGTTACCATGTGAACAGTGAAATACACATAACCACAGCCCATGATCTCAGGATGTCAACCAAGGGGTATTTTGTGCTTCAGAACTGATTGGAGTGACTCAGAGCGTTCTTTGAAAGTTCTTTGGAAAAGTCACATGTGTGTTTAGATCTAAAAATTAATTGGGGATTAGGGAGCCAAGAAGCAGGCAAGGGAAAATTTTGATCACCTCAAACTCTATACAAGAACTTTGCTTTGAGAAAACCTTTAAGAAAACTCGTCTTAATTGCATATTAGACCCTGGGCTGAAGTAAACTGGATTAGGCCCCTTGACTAAAATGCCTCATGTTTGGTGGAGTTACACCATGCAGTGGAGCGAAGCCAATGTACGTGAGCTAAAAAATGCCTCGATATTTAAGACACGAGTTTGCAAGTTCTCAGCACGTGGATTTCTGCCTGCGTTAACATTCTATTTATACAGACAGTACCCATGCATCTACCCTGCAAGCGGCACACTGTCCATTTCCTCCTCACACAAATACCGATTACTTATTGCTCAAGGTTGCTGCTAAGTTTCTTAAAGGCCAAGATTTCTTGCTGTAGCTGAGGAGCTCATCACACAGGCTGCGAATGCTCAGGTCTCCATATTTACAGAGAGTAACACCACAGACTCCGTGAAACAATGCAGGAGCAAATGC
Source organism: Buceros rhinoceros silvestris (assembly GCF_000710305.1). NCBI lineage: Eukaryota > Metazoa > Chordata > Aves > Bucerotiformes > Bucerotidae > Buceros > Buceros rhinoceros. Next base: position 251,012 of record NW_010398132.1, on the reverse strand, counting down.
TGGACTCCCCCGAGAACTAGGAGTAAAATTACTGTCCACCTTCAGCTTCTGGATTATGTACTGTTTGTGACAGTACAAGGAATAATAGAACTACCAAGAATTTCAGATCCTGTACTGAATTCAGAGGGATTCTAATTATAAAGGCATCTTTTTGGACTTCAAACTGAGTCAGTTAAAAGTGGAATCACCTAAGGACAAGTATAGATACGAGCAATGGCATTAACTTGATGCTGAAAACTAGTGTAACTGCTGGCTGTAACGCTTCACCGGGCTCCTTCGCTGGACTGACTCAAGAGCTCCCACACAATCAAGCAGAGATCCAGGCTAGGAAAGGCAAGGGGGCAGTGCAGCAGCGGGCAGCTTTCCCAGAGCAGCTCCAGAAGCCCATTCTTGCACTGCTGCGCTTGAGTAGCGGTGACTGAGGATGGCTGCTTTGCACCACATCCTTTAGCACTTCTCGTCCTAGGACAAGGCTGTGTGGGTTTGGGCTGCTCCCTGCACTGGGGGAGCTCTGCCTGGCCATGTTCTGTTCCACGTAGGGAAACATGGCAGTCACCAGAGTCTGGGACAGTCTCCCCTCTGGTCTGAAGTCCTACAGCACACAAATTGCAGCAGCTCACAGTGACCCCATTAGCACAGAAAGATGACAACTGTACGCTTCCGGCCTCTGCCGTCTTTTGGCAGTTTACCTACAGCTTCGTTAGTCTCAGGGAAACTTGGTGCTCACACCAGACTGGGGAAAGCTGAGCTGGGTCACAAGACCTTTCTTTTGCAGCCAAAAGGTCACACCTTGTTTGCAATCAAATACGTTTTGCAGAAACTAGTTGGAAGTTTTTCAAGGGCTGCTCAGCTTCTTGCGCTCCTTTCCTGATTTAACTCCTCCAATCTGCAAATTCTGTCTAATAGGAAGTGTAAGTGAGATTGTTTTTCTCATTTTTTTTTTCCATGTAGTTACCTGAGAGCTACCAGACAAGTACATTAACAACAAAAGTGTTCTTCCCTGTGACAGACATGGATATGGTACCACAGAGAGAATCTGAGCGGGAGTTTCCCTACTGCTTTTAGTACCGCTAAAAGCTCAGTAGAGACCAAGAGCAAAAAAAGTGAGATGAAAATATTCAAGCCTCTCGTGCCCTTTGGATTATGACCTTTTTTTGCTTAACAACAGCTGTTCTTAACCTACATTTTGTAGCTTGCTACAGACTACACGTAATTCTCCAACCATTTTATGCAGCTGTTAGATGACAGAACCATCTCTAGAAAAACTGGTGGGAGAAAGTGGAGGAGAAATGTTATTCCCTTCAGTAATTCATTTCTCCTTAGGACTGCTGAAGGGCTTCTCTCATCTCCACTGGAGAAAAGCAAGCAGTTCAAAACACTGTCAGAGCTGAAAAATCACTGGCATTACGTAATTCCTGCAAAGAGCAGGGAAAGAAAAATGGCGTGTGTTTGAGAGAGCTGTGAGAGATTTCTGGAAGTGTTTCTGGATCTGGGATGCATTCAGGACAGATTTCTGAGTGCCAGCAAAGGCCTTGGGCTGGGTTCAATGACCCCACTACAAAATGAGATGAGTAATACTGCCAGCTCTTTCAGAGAAAGATTATCTGGGTCTATTCCCAGCTGTGCTGCAGAATCCCCATGTACCTCTGGACGAGTCACTTAAATTCAACCTTCTTCTGTTTACCTGTCTAAAAAAATCAGAGACCAGAGTAGGTAATTCACTTCCTATTCAGATTATAAATACTCCAGTGCGAGATTGCTCTTCCTTTACGCGGCGTGCCAAACACCACGTCAGCAAGGCTCTTGCCTCAGCTGGAGCCTCTTAGTTCTAACATGATACAAATGACAGTAACTGCTCCTCTCCTCCTTCCTATGCCAAAAATCTTCCTTCCCCCTTGCTTTTTCTTCTCTCACAGAATTAATCCTTAGGTAGTGCCACTTCCACACTGTCCCCTGCCACTGTCCACTGCCAGGGGCAGGCCACATCTTCTTTACTCTCCTAGTTTCAACTAAAAAGAGAATGGTGGGCAGCCAGCTTTGCTGTTCCAGCTCCACTTCCACATTTAAATGCCATTTCTTCCCAAGGACAAGACAAGGAAGAACAATTATATGTGGCTGTTATTCTTACTTAAGAGCAAAAGCAATGAGTTTTATATAACTTGTATTATCATAATGTTTGTTAGCAGCTTTAGCAAACATCTTAAACTGGAAGAGCTGCCAAATTCTCAAGTGGCCTCATTTGATTTATAAGCTGCAATTATGTTTGCCTGCTGATAACCAGAGACCAGATCAGTTTTCACCAACTCGGTGGACTCAAGTGAATATTTTATTACTTTCCAGTTCCTTTTCAGACACGAAGTGCTTTCTGTAGGCAGTGACTTTTCTAGCTGGAGCAGCAGGAGACGATTCTTGGTCAGCAGGGCAGAAACTGAATGCCTTTGTCGTGTGGCAGCGCTAAGAAATCACAAAAGCAACTCTTCCAATCTTTCTAATACCTAAAAAGGAAATTTAAGAGCTATTCCCCACACCACATTTCCACACATGTCTCTCTCTTTGTTCTCTACTGTAAAACTTCTCTCCATACTTTCCTGCCTGATCAGTGTCGTTCACTGCCTGATTTTCTGCTATGGACACAGAGGTTGTGTGAACAATCTCTCTGTTACTTCTTGATGTCACTGCCTACTTATCTTACAGTCTAGACGCATCACAAGCACCACCACAAAAGAATCCTAGGTATGTTCCAGAAATAAATTAACTTTCCATTTTCATATAATAACTTCCTGGAAAAAATAAAGCAAGTTATTTTTCCTGTAATTCACAGTAAGATTGACATCCGCTGAAAATTACCATTTATTTCAAACATACACCTTTACTGCAAAGATTCGATCCATGGCGCATGCAAAACCCAAAACCACAATGAAATTAAAATTGAAATTAAAAAGAGAAAGACGTCTACCTAGAGCAGGAGTTCCAGGATGACAAAGAATAGAGATTCAACAGAGAAGCACACATAAGTGTGATGTCAGCTCTGCAATCTGGAGCAAGTGCTGCTTTTTTGACTTAATAAGAGTGAATGTCAAAATCTTCAGGAAAGGAATTTGCAAAGTCTTGGTAACAAGTCTGCCGTGGAACTAAATCGCAGTGCTTTCACCACAGTAGATTATCTGTCACTCATAAAATCACTACTTTCCAAGTCGCCTCTTAGCACGGCTCAATATATAGACACAGATAAAAATATTTACAAAACCCAAGCATATCCATCAATACGATGCTACTTTCTTAACTGATTTATAACTTCAATCTTCAAAGGGGAGAACTGCAACGAGCGGTCTTACACTTGTATGACAGTAATAAAATTATCCGTTTAGAGGAAAAGTACCATTTTCATTGGCCAGATAACACAAAAGAACAGAGAACACAACAGCTGGATCATACTTTAAAAAGAAGCAAAAAGACCCCCAAACCCATCCAGAGGGATGAAATTCTTAAGCCGGAGAAAGCGAGATAGCCAGGTTTTCATCCCATGCAGGCATAAATCAGGACTAAACATGCCAAAAGCCAGACTGGGATGTTAATCACACTGACGGAATTGCAGATGTCATCAGTAGGATGGAGGCAACGCAAGTAGTGCTAATGAGATTAGATGCCATCTGAATGGTTCTACCGCCACGCAAAAGGATACTCAGGCTCTGATTAGACAACTCCTGCATTATCACTCCAAAGCAGATGCAACAAGACTTGCCAATGGAAGAAACGGGATGGATAAGGAGCGTACTCACTGTGATGCATGAGGAAAGAGTAAAACACAAACCTATCGCCACTGGACAAAGAGTCAAGAAAAACCTGACATATGAGGAAGGTATGTTTTAAAGCAAATGATGATGGTATCACATTGCTTAGCAGAGGTCGCAGCAAAATGCCTAATGGACATAAAAATTTTCAAGGGTGTATTGGTTCAACTAAAATTATGAGAAGGGTTTGTGGAAAAGAGGGGAGATTTATTATTGTTTTCTGATTTAGTTTGCCTATAATCCTTAATGAAGCTTAAGTAGGCTGCAGGCAGGGTGTCTGCAGACCTCGCAGGCAGTGGGGCCCTGGAGGAACGGAATGTTACTGCTGTGCTGGCATCGCTCGTGTCCACAAAGCACGGGTTTGCCTGGGGTAATCACTGGTCACTGTCACGGAGGGCAGAAGTGTCACTTCTGGAGGGTATTACAGTAAAGAACGGTGACACCCTTCCCTGGAACAGAAAGGGAAAACAATACAGAGGGGCAGATATAAAAGCACTGCCTGGGAAAGAGCTGGCTAAGGCTGGCAGCTGCTGATCTCACCAGGCTCTCTGTACTCCACCAGCAGACATGATGTGTCTGTATGAGCACAGAAAGCGCATTTACATTGGAAACTGTGGAATTCACTCCTATCCCCACCAGAACTTGGTAACTCCTGGTAAATCTGAGCCTTACTGCCCACAGCAATGGGTGTGCACCCGCCTGGCACAGGAGGTATGAACAGCAGGAGGGAGTAACCCCAAATGACGAGAGCTCTACTGGTGCCACACAGGACAGAGACACTACCATTGAGTCATCATATGTTTGTTTGCAGCCTATGATCTTCAGTTCCTGTGTAACTGGAGAGACTACGGGTATAAACTAAAAACTGTTCCCTGCTACAGTGTCCCTGGATAGAAATTGAAAATATCTCCATTTCTTGTTTATGATGCAGACAAAGCTCTCATTTGCAGCTCACGTTCCTCCCTGGTTAGCTGGTGCACTGGGACTTCACCTCACTCTGCTTCAACCGATGTGATGGCAACATGTCCAACCACACAGGAGAAGACTGGGAGGGATGTCTGGAGGTGGAGGGAGACACAGCTCGTGTCTCTGCACCAGCACAAGCAATCCATGAACTGCGTTTCCAGAAACAGGCCTAGTCAAACGACTTGCAGATGCTTAGGTCAAATTTGGGCTTGGTTTAAACCCAGCATGGTCACTCTCATTCCAGAGAGATTGCAGAGATTTTGTCTTTCAGAGCATGTTTTGCCAAATTATGCTGTGGAGAACTATTTCCATAGCTTGAATGAAGATATACAACTGACTACCTAGTGGAGACTTAATTCTCTGACTGGTAGACAGGAAAATCCTTTCAGTGAGTTATATCAACGACTGGCTTTTCTTGTATGCCGCCAGTGCAGGGTTCTTGCAACACAATGGGCAGAACTGTGAAATTTCATGATATTTGCCAGGCAAATTGGAAGTACAAGCGATGCTGTAGCTGCAGCCTTTGCTTGGCTAGTAGACCTGAAAAGCCACACTGATCCTTCTTGAGTGCAGTAAGATGTAACCTTTACTTTTTCACCACATCATCTTTCTTTAGATCATTTTTGTCATTCAGAGCGTTGGCAATCTTTCTGGCTAGGTGAGCACAGAAATGTTCAGGTTATAATACATGGAGCATCTGAAAGGTGTGACAAGGAAAGGAAGCATTATAAGTATCTCAGAGAGATTACAGGGAAGGGAGATGCAGTATTATAAGAAGCATTTGAGAGGCGGGATGAGGAACAGATCTGCAGTGTAAGGGGATCACTGACATAATGCTATAAAGAGCACTCAGCATCAAGGGAAGGAAGGCATTTGAGAGATACAGTAAGAAAGAGAATTACCATAGAGTATCTGAATGACGGGACGAGGAAAGGAGATACGTGATATTCCTGAACTTTTTATCATAACTGTAGCATTCATCAGCAGTTGCAAGCTATTCAGGAACAAGCACGTTTCATTGGGTGGTGTGGGACTGATAAAAACACTGCAAAGGCTGTTGGTGGCTCTGGAGTTACTCAGCCACGATATATGACTGAAAATGCACTGGCAGAAGCACAATGTGGCAAAGTGCTGAGCACCTTCACCGAGGACAGCCGAGGACAGCCAAGGACAGCCCTTACAAAGGTGCTGAGCAGCCACAATTCCGCTGAAATCAATCAGACCCACAGGGAGTCACCACATCGGAAAAATCAAGCTGTGGGAGTTGAAGGCACCCAGCAGGTTCAGGTCTGAAGTGTCACGTTAGGGATGTGACAACAATATCTAATAAATCTCTCTGCTCACACATATACATGAGCACATGCATGCGCACACACATGTATCTTTTGCTATGCTCCTTCATCTTCCATTGCAGCGGGAGGGAAATACAGCATATCTTGAAAGACAGCAGACACAAAGAAAGCCTTTTCCTTAACTACAGCAACCTGCTTTTGATTATTTTATTCCTCCTTTAATGACCACCAGCTATGAACTGCAGCACAGTTGTGAACATGACCTGAGACGAGAAAAACTCTCTGATTCCATCCACCAAATAGCCTCCAACCCTGACGTGCACACTAAGTCCAGGTCTCCCAGTGACCCTTCTTCTTTTGGTTAAGTATTTCCTACCTCTGTTAAAGCACTGTCCTGTCCCACCCTTCAAGGCAAAGCAGTGTGTACAATGATAGTGCTGTACAAACACAGCGTGACAACACTACTGTCATTGTGACTCGAAGCACTGTCACCAGCACTCATTTTCCTGGGGTGGACAAAAGAGGATAAACGTGGTGACTCAAATCCTTCAACAGTGGAGGTGATGGTGTGCTTGGCTTGTTGGGGAATGCGTGTGCACTGAGCAGCAAAATAACACGTCTTGCTTATTCATACTAATCTTTACACTTGCTGTTTACCAAATGATGGCAAGTGGCCTTTTCTGCAAATCGTAGCTCCTTTTCCTCGTGTCTTCACACAGACCACATGACACCTCATTTCTGCCAGCATAACTTTTGATAGACAGTCTCCTGTGGCACCTTCTTACTGCAGGGTAATCTGTGCCAGTTCCGGGAGGCTCAGCGCACTTGTCAGAGGTAGTTTCTTAGCTCTCCTTTGTTGCACTGTTTTGAATTCACTACCATGCTCAAGCACAGAAAGCACTGTGTGTTCTCCAGGAACTTCAGCCTCTGTGGGGCAAGTCCCTTTCCTTGGCACATTCTCATGCTCTCCTGAGGAGTTCATTCTGCATCTTTGAGTAGACACTTGAGAAAACCCTGTTTCAAATCTCAGTCACAAGCTGATCTTTTCTTTGGGACTCAATCCTTAAAGATCG
>NW_010398132.1:234898-243791 GCF_000710305.1 Buceros rhinoceros silvestris | reverse complement strand
ATCGGAAGAAGGGCTCTTCAAACTTGGATTAGTGCAATTTGCCTTTTCACCTTTCTTCTGTAAGTTTTAAAACTGCTCTTATACAATTCCTTTTGCAAGAAGTGCAGCACTTCTCAAACTTGAATATAAAATTACCTGGAAATACTAACGCTGTAAAATGACTGTTCTTGCTGATCAGCTCTCAGATGTGTTCCGATCTATCTTACCTTCCATACTACATAAAATGTAGTTCCTCTTGGCTCATAGCAATGCCTCTTCATGATAACACTTTCCATAATATTTGACAAAGCCAGACCAGTCAGTCAAAGACTGTTCTCAACCTCATGTCTCTCTAGACTCCTTGGCTTAGACAAAAAGATTTCTGAAGAGGTGTCAAGGTTGCTATGAATCCTTGGAGCTATCAAGAACTTGTAGAAACGTTATGATTTAATACCTACCCATTAAAATATAACCGATAAAGCACCATCTACCATGGCTAGGTCTATCTCCTGCTACAGACAACTCCAGGTAAGTCTGACTGATTTCAGAAGGATAAAGAGAGCAAAACCAGAAAGTCTACAGCTCGCAAGCCAGCTGCTGTTGCCTAAGGGAAATTGCCAGTCAGTTAATGCGTGGCTATTCGTGTGAGTAAATTAGATGTCAAGTCACTTCTGTTCTCATGCTGTTGTACTTTGTAGAACTGAACAATCAGCAGACTGATCTCACCCCAGAAGCAATGCTTTTTGGTGGCATTTGATCTTGAAGAAGACATTGCTGTAGAAGAGAGCCGCTTGAAGATAAGACAGAGGAATCATGATACCAGCTCAGCTAACTGCAATAAATCTGTTTTTTCCACCTTTTAACATTTCTGGCATCCCTCTAGATAAGGCACAGATTCCCTCTTTGAGCACATTGGGACTGAGAGAACAGCACGTTAGGAACACTTTTGCCTTTTGCAGATCTTTTTCTCATTCTGTTGCATGTTTGTTTATCATTAGCACGAATTATGATGGGTGCCTGTACAATTTGAACAACCTTTTCTGTAACAGCATCATCTCGGTCTTTTTTCTCTCTAAGCTGCAGTTCACTACAAGGGCTGTGACAGCTTTTATGTTTAACAGAATCTTTAGTCTGGCAATCATGATTAACTCGTCTCTACAGAGAAGTGCTATTTTAATAAGACCAAGCGAAGAGTTCTAAGAAAATCTTTTCCCTTTTTTTTTTTAAGAAGACTTTTATACATCTAAGAACTAAGACTCTGTAACTAAAGTTTAGATACAGCATAGCCAATTCTTCTGTTAGCCCCTTGAAATATTTTGGAAGGTTTCCAGCAGACCCAATTATTTCAAATATGCTTCAGAAGTTACATTAAGGCCAGCATAACAGAATCTGTGAATGTATTCAGTCCTTGCCCTTTTCTGACCTCTGATCTCTTTCCAAATAAAATGTTTAACATTACTTTTTTTTTTTTTTTTTATAGGAGCTTCTGGGTCTCAGGCACTGACTTTGTTTGAGATGTACATTATCCAAAAACCTTATAGTTTCTTTAGGGTCATGGTTATGTTTTAGAGCAATAACAAAACAAGAAACCTTGTACGACAATGCTTAGACAAAATACCATATTGTCCTTTCTTAGGAGGCTCTTAAAAAGCTTCAAAAACACCAGCATGTTTTGACTAGCTTCATTCTCCAGGTAGTAAGACAAACATTCTCCTCAAAGTTTGAGAAAGAGCAAGACTAAGGTGATCTGGAATGCTAGAAACCACCTTATCTCCCCTGCTATTATTCAAAATAGGGTGAGTCACTTCTCATTAGACAGGGAGATTTGGAAATTAAAAAATAATGATGTAGAAGGAAGGCAAATATGAGCATTCATCTCACTCATCACTCTTCCCTCCCTCAATTCATGGCCCACTGCTGTGAGATGTTTAGCCTGAACTGTAGGATTTAGCCAATCTCTGTACAATACCTACCTGGGGGCCCAAAAGTTTCTGAACAGCTAGACCAGACAGAAGATGAGGTCAGGTTAGGAAAAGCTTGAGAAAGAAAATAAAAGCACAGCAGGACTCCTACTTTTCAGGTCTTTATCACACACCATGACACTATACAGAAAGATTTTTATAAAAAGAATATAAATGAAGAAGAAATCTAGACTATCCAATAGCTCTGTAACTCAATAGCCTGATAAAGTTTTTTGTTTGGTTTGTTTTACTGGAAACCTACAGAAACTGATCTGAAAGCAAAGCAAGGTGGGGGGGGCGGGGCAGATTCTTCCTTTTGACACAACTTTAGTTTGTTCCAATGCACACAGTGTTCAGCTCTAGCCAGACATCTTGAGACATCACAAAAAGACGAATAATCAGCAGAGGTCTCTGATGCCTCCAGAAAGAGGGAAGAGTACAGAGTAAGTAGATGAAGCCAGAGCCAATACGAACCTGCTGGTAGGACTGGTCAGCCAGCTCACCTCTTCTGTGCCGTAGGGAGGTTTCTGGTCCTCGCCTTTCTTGTAAAAGTCATTCCTGCATGAACAGTGCAAGATAATCACGTTGGAACTGGATCAGTGGAGAAGTGTGAAAAATGTGGCAGCATTCAAGTTTCTGTTTGAGAAGAGGCATTTACCAGACTTGGGAGAGAGAGAATAAGAAAGTGTATAATTCAACATTTCCTTTTGATCTGTAAACTACTTTTTTTTTTTTTGAGTTAATTTGCTTAAAAAATGCACAAAGAGGGAGGACAAAGCAAAAGTAAATGTGCTAAAATGTTTGACAGAAATTCAAATGTTTGTGAAGAAATGAGTTTGTTATTCCATGCATAGAGAGCATCAGTATTAGCTTTGCTTAGTTGGGTGCATAAATCTAATGGCAGAAGGGGCCTTAACACAGCATTAGATTTGAGACAAATTCACAGAAGTGATGCCCTTTGTCCATTAAAGAAATGCAATCCGCTCTAACATCACTGCGAACGCACGGTGCAAACCACTAACATGGATGCTGTGCACTGGGGCAAACGTGGGCTTTCAAAGATATTGCTTAATCCAGTAAATTACCGGAGGTTGCACTGATGGAACCACAGCAGTGGAAGCAGTGTAGTGTAAATTCCCATGCAGAAGAGATGGCCTGGGGAAAGGACAAAGAGATGGGTAATACCCTAAACAACAACGTTAAAGAAACTGCCTTGGATCAGATCATGCTTTTAAGAAGATAGCACCACCTCTCTACAACAACCTTTCAGGAGTTTGTAGCAAGGTGAGGGTCAGTGTGTTCTCCCAAGTAACAAGCAATAGGACAAGAGAGAATGTCCTCAAGTTGTGCCAGGGGAGGTTTAGGCTGGATATAAGGAAAAATTGCTTGACAACCCGCTCTGTAAATCACTGGAACAGGCTGCCCAGGGCAGTGGTGAAGCCACCATCCCTGGAGGTATTAAAGAGACATGTAGATGTGGGACTTGGCTTAGAGGTGACTTGGCAGTGTCAGGTTAACAGTTGGACTTGATGATCTTAGAGGTCTCTTCCAACCAAAATTATTCTGTGATAATGTATTGGGTTGCCCAAACCCTTCTTAATTATGCTTTGGATTAATATCATGCATGGAAACACCACGTGCATTATGAGCTCCACAATATTAAATGCAGAAGGATTAACAACACTGCTCCCTTGAGCCACATTCTTACCATGAATGCAAAGGCCAGAAATGGATTTAGCATTTCTGGCATTTCTTAGCTAGCAACTGTGTGAGACAGAGGTGCAGGAGAAGGACATTCAAAATGCACTATCTGTGCTATGGTAAGTCTTTATTGAGAAAGATATCCTTTTCCCCTAACCCACATAGACAGAAGATGGCAAAAGTGGAGACCAAGTCTTATGCGGAGCAGCTGAGGGAACTGCGGTTGTTTAGTCTGGAGAAAAGGAGGTTCGGGGGAGACCTTATTGTTCTCTACAACTGCCTGAAAGGAGGTTGTAAAGAGGTGGAGGTTGGTCTCTTCTTCCATGTGAAAAGTGACAGGACGAGAGGAAATGGCCTCAAGTTGTACCAGTGGACATCTAGGTTAGATATCAGGAGGAACTTCTTTACAGAGGAAGTTGAGAAGCATTGGAACAGGCTGCCCAGGGAGGTAGTGGAGTCCCCATCCCTGGAGGGGTTTAAAAACCATGTGGATTTGGTGCTGAAAGACATGGTTTAGGGACCCTGGCAGTGCAGGGTGAATGGTTGGACTCTGTGATCTTAAATGTCTCTTCCAACCAGATGATTCCATGAATATTAACAAGATGAAGGATCAGCCTAACCTCTCTAGCACCCATTTGATACAGTTTGTTGACAAGTCAACAGCCCATATCGCTGTGCAAAGCAGGATCAGGAGCTTCTCATTCCCTTGCAGCCAGGCTAGTGAAGCTAAAAGCGTGCTGAATTCCATTTGTGCTGGACACACTATACTCCCTCCTGAGTTCATCACATTACTGCACACATTACTGTTGCAGAGCTAAAAATCGGGTCTCCAGTACATCTGCAAATAAACATCTGAACTGCAAACCCAGCTCCAGTATCACCATAATCTACTGTACCCAATGCAGGAGGAGCACAAATGAAACGTCAGGCGAGGGTGTCTGAGGGCAGTCGCTGTGAATGGTAAACTCCCCCTTTATGTGCACTGCTGCTACATAAATTGACCCAACCACTTCATCCCACCTGAAGCCAGCAAGCCACCAGTTCAGAACCAAGAAATGCTGGGCTCCCAGCTTGCATTGTGCACCGTTGCTGCTTATTCTCTTTGCTGGTGGAAGGAACATGTACATTACAGTCTAACATCAACGCTGTGGATCAAAACCAGACCATCACATATAACATCTTAGTTCCTAAGGCCCAAGAGAACTGGGTTCAGGCAGATTGTATTTGCTGGTTCTGTACAAGCCACTGGAAATACATTCGAGCAATCTCCAATTTCTAGCATCTTTGAAGTGTTTGTTGTGTTTTGTTTTGTTTTGATTAAGAAAGAATCCTTATCCTTGCTCTGCTGTAATAAATTAAAGTGAAACCCCACATTAAGTCAGTTTGGACTCTGGAGTATTTAAAATTTGTATCCCAATTTTGTGATTTAGACCTATTTATATGTAAATTAAAAAAAGGAAAAGATTACTTCCCTATTATTTCCCTTATGATAAATTAGCCTGAATTAGTGATGAATATAAAGAATTAACTCTTATATTCCTTATGTTTTGCCTCATTTACAAATGTCATAAGAGCCCATTAGACACTTTAAAAAGTATGTCAAGTAAAAATAAAATTCTCCACAGAAAACAAAGTAAAATGTTTAATGATATAAGACTCATTAATGTAATGTTTATTTTTAATATTAAAAATTCACAAGAATTGTCATAGCTCTTGTCTTAATCAGATGAGCTTTTGTAATATTTATTTCTGTCGTAATTTCATAAATATTTACACATCCATTTTGAAACTCTACTGGTCTTTGCTTTATTAAATACATTTTAAAAAACTTGATATTTAGAAACGAGCGTAAGCCAGCCATTTTACAGTGCCACATGATCACAGACATGGGCAGAGAAACTTAGAGGTACAACCCTCTGAGACTAACGGTTCGACACCAACCTGCTACGACATCCCCTCTTTCTGTCAGGGTAGACGTAGACGCGAACTGGTGTTAAACGTGGAGGGCAGAGAATCAGTCCCCTCATGCTACCCTTCCTCTGCTGTGGTGAGCAGCCTCTTCCTCCTGCGTGCTTCCCACTTGGTTTAACTAGCTAGTTTAACTAGTAATCAGGGGCTTAACTTGCACTGCTGGGTATACAAACAGGGCCATAATCTTGCCTTAAGTAGTGCTTCCATAAAGAGACAATCTGTTCCTGAGGTAGGTGAGGGTCATCTGTTTCTGGCCCCTTGGCTCAGGGCGCTCTGCTCTGCCCTGCCCTGAGAAATCAGGGCATAGTGCAGCAGTCCATCTTACTTTGTGCCTCATCTCATGGAAGGCTGAAAACTAAGCAACACCGTGTTAAATCAGGATGTGAGCAAGAGATTTTCTTGAAAATCAAAAGTATTTGAGATAGCATCCGGCACTCTGAATTTAATGTATATGTAAATAAATATGGTACGGAGCATTCTGAGTAAAAGTATCAGACATTATTGCTGGCTACTGGAAACCCTTTAAGAGTCATTTCACCACAGAAAATCTCCCAGACAAGTAACGGATGAAATTAGCAACACACATCTTGGGTGAAGACTGGTACGAATTCATACCCTGCTTTAGAGAACAGGCACAAGGCACAAAACTCCATTTGTCTTCTCTCCGCTTTGCTGCTTCCTACACCTTTACCTGTGGATCAAAATGAGATTTCCCACCGTATTTATTAAGGATAAATTCAGCAAACTTGTAGAAAGCATGTGGCACAAATGCAAAGCTGCAAGCGATACTCAAAATGTCTTTGAGCTTCAATACTCGAAGTGTTACCCACACCAGGCTGGTACTGCCCAGGCTCCCGCGCGCTGGTTCTCAGCAGAAGTGGTTACCCCAGGTGAGTAAACGCCTGCAGAAGCATGTAGCTGTGCCTATAGGTACCTGTGCCACTCTGCACTGCCTCAGGTGTTGCTCAGAGGAACATGTGGCGAGCGCTGCACTCTGCCCTGTACACACCTCCTTCAAGAGAAGGGCCACAGCCCCTGCTGGCGTCCCAGCCAGCCCCCGGTTTGGGTATCCACGCACCACTGTGCTCTCTGCAGCAAGCAGGAAGAAACATGAGGTTACCCAGCAGATCGCCGTCCAGCAAGTAATTTCCTGTCAGGTCTCCTGCTCACGCCAGATGAACTGGAGATGTTTCACACCATCCACCCGAGGTGCTTATGCTAAGGGCACTGATGCCTCTGGGCTCCTCCAGTTATTGCAGGGAAGAGGCTGCCAGCCCCAGCAGCCAAACCAGCCCCTCCTGGACACGAAGCTAAGCGAAAATTGCCGGTTTATCTTCCCCATTATACAAGGGGCCAGCGGCGACTGCCTTGCTCACACAGACTCCTCAGTTAAATGCTTGAAATTAGACGGGAGAATTTCCTGTAAAAGGCCCAGGTGCTAATAGCTTACCGACAGACAACTGAAAAATGCAAAATCTGCCCATACTTCTAAGCCCTTCTGATATACCACTGTGAACTAAATACCTAGATATCTTTCAGGGGAGTTTTTCACTTCCTCTCTCTTGATTTGCCATCCTCTTTATAATTCCTGCAGTAATATTCATAAACAGTAATTATTTATACACAGTTATGGACCTCTTGAATTTGATTCTCTTCTCACTTAAGCTATAAATATGGAATAAAATTAATATGAGTCAGAAAAATTAGGACCCTAAAGACTGAAATATATGTAAAATCACTTACAGTCCTCCAACTTTTTAAAGTGATTTTTTACTTTAATATTCTCTTGGGTTGCAAACACTACAGGGAAAAGTTTACATCCAATCAAGAACACATTTATTGAAGTGCTTAAAAATGCACGAAGGCAGTTCTGCTAATATTAAGTTTTCTAACTCTCTCTCTCCTGGATTAAAAACAAAGCAAGCCCTTTTATCCCTGACATTTTAGCATTTGGAACACATCAAAATGTTTCTTCTGCTGCACTGGAAATAAATTCTAATCTTTGTGTCCTCCTGTGTTTAAGGCAAAGAAGCTAACACAGAATGTACAAATTGAACTCCTTTGCATCTCCAAACAGAAGAGAAGATACAGAATCCAAACACAGAGACCAGTCCCTCTGGGTTGGTACCCAAGACACAAACTTGGTCAGTGCACCTACTGAACCTGGTGTCTTTTTGAAACACAGCTTTAAATCAGGGACATTTTATTGAACTCACAGAGTAACTAAATAAGTAGCTGAGGTGTTTAGGAGGTCAGAGATTGAGATTCAAAATGGAAGGAACACCTGGCAGGCTGAGGAGACACGAGGATTTCACTGCATCGGTTCAGAGCTGCTCATAAAATCCTTTTCGCCATGGAAAAAACAAACCCGAATCATCCTTCTTTCCAGGCTTTTAAAAACCACCAAAATCGCAGTGCTGATCTAGATCACAACAGGCTCTCCTGTCCGTCACCACTTTGAATTTAACAGGCAGCTTTGAAGTTTAGAGATTAGATATTTCTTTTTCTGCACTGAACTGAGGCATACCGAAAACAGAGGAGGTGGAGGAAGAAGAAAACAGGTAGAAAACAATTCTGAGAACAGGACCTTGCTGTTCGCGACACAGACTGGCAAACAGAGCATGTGCCCATCTGCAGAGATTAGCAGTATCCTGTTCAGCAGCAATCTTACAGTTCAGCTTCCAGTCTCAGGGATGACACCATTATATCCCACTCCAGTCCCAGGCCGCAACATTTTGTGTGGTTCTAATTCACTGTGACTTCTGTAATGTATTCAGCCGAACCAGCACTTGCACATATGCAGTTGCTATTAATTTTCATCTCCTTCGTTTTTATCTTTTCAATTTTATAAATATGAGCTCAACTGAAAAGGACATTCAAAGAGTTGTAGGTTGTTTTTTTTTTTTTTTTCCCCTGGAAGTGAGTGCTGAGTGATGCTCACCATAAATTAATTTTTCAAGCTTTGTAGAGGTTATGTAAATTTGCAGAATGTTCTTCTGATGTTTAAGCCACAATTTGACAACAGCTTCAAAAACTGGTCGAAGAACTCTTCTTACTAGCATCTGCTTGTTGAAATATATGTAATGACATGGTTGTATAACACTTCCCATTGATCTCTGGATGCCAGGTGATCACTCAAGCTAAAAAAATGCATGTGCACACAATGGAAAAGGGGAATTTAGATCGTAAAAGCAGTGGAATGAGAGGTGGGGGGAAGCAGTAAACTTCCTTCACCTTCTTTAAATCAGTATTTTAAAAGAACCAGTAACTAACTAAAATCC